>NC_048596.1:6355949-6655949 GCF_003668045.3 Cricetulus griseus | reverse complement strand
TGCATAAGAGCTTACTGATGTGTCCCTACCGGGCCATTTCAGCCCATGCTGGTGAGACCATTATGAGACTATTACAGATTCTAGGACTGGAAAGTCCTCCCAGCCTCCCACTATGTTCACATCAGATGTCACAGCAGCCTGGATGCTAATATGACCTTTAAACAGTGAACTTAATTCAAAGGAGGCAAATTGTGCCCACCCATGCAGACTATCAGAGCAGATGGACCAGCCAAGACTGGGCTTCAACGTCATCAAAGAACATTTTGAAAGAAGGTACTTTAAGTTCCTGGGCCCCTCATAGTTCATTGACTCGGGATCTCCAGGGATGAAAGGAGCAACACTTCCAAAGCTCCACAGTAGAGTTCTGATATGCCTGGCTTGGTTTCCAATGGGATCAAGGCCTTGGGCTAATGGTTTAAACAGAAAAACTCTCAACAGCTATGAGGTCCTGCTGAGGGCCCCTAACTTATCCAGTGCCTTAAGTCTTACCATTAAAATGACGCCCCTTCAAGACAAGCATGGCCCACGAGCCTCAAAGTACAGCCACAGTTGGAGGGCAGTTTCCATAGGGGTCCCCACAGCCCCTGTAGGTGAGTCGGGGAATGGAGCATATATAGGAACAACTGAGTCTGGATACCTCGTGGAGGCAGATGCGAGCTTTGAAGTCAGGCCACGTGGGATCCTGTTCTTGCTTCTGCTGCTTTACCAGCTCTGAGTCCTTGAATCAGTGACTTCACTTTTCCTAACCTCAACAGCTGCATGTGTAAACCAGAGAATGAAACACCCCCTCCAAGTTTACGGCAATGATGGACCTTGTAAGTCCCAGGCTTTGTTATTGTTATTGTTATTGTTATTGTTGTTCACTGTTCCTCATCCTGCCTTTGGTCGGCCAATTATGGCAGGAAGCTGAGGCCCATTGGCTGTTCTCAGTAGATCTTCACCTAGGCTGGCCAGCAGAAGATGCCACAGGAGGCTGAAAGGTGGGAAAGGGGAGACCCATCCTGGCATCCTCTCTCTGACTCAATGGTATCCTCGTATTGGCTTCTCTGTCCTATCCCATGCTCCCATTTGACAGCCCTGCCTTCTGGGGCTTCTTCACATAGCAGCCAGCCCAATGACCTCATGACCCAGGCTTCTCTTGATGCTGTTGCGGTGGACTCCAGTCCAGCTCATCTTACTCTGTGCCACCTCATCTATGTCCCCCACCCCTGAATCCCCTGCCTCATTGCCTCTCCCTGAAATATTTCAATGACTCCTTTTCTATCTGTTCCTCCTAATTAGAGGAACATTATGCGCCCCAAGTATAAGGCTTCATGTAATTTATATTCAATAAACTGGATCTATTGCGAGTATGTGTGATATAACAAGCACTCCTGCTTCCTGGGTGCCCTCTGCCACAGTCCTCTGTGTGAGTTCTCAGGGGCAAGGTGGCTGACTGGAGCAAAGTTTGCTTTCTCAGCTTCCCCAAACTTGAAATAATAATAACAGTCAACATGAATATAAGAATTGCTCCACACTAGGCGTGGTTTCTCCTGGTGGCTTTGCTTAAATCAATCCATTTAGTCTCAACATAATTCTATGAGGCAGACATATTGCGATTCTCAGAGGAAGGCCAAGAAAATTAAACTGTGCTACCTGTTCAAGGTAGAGCCATTCCTCTACACAATCAATATCCAATCCTTTAGAATTAGACATAAAATTGTGGGGGCCTGAGAAACGTTTCTCCAGCCCAGTGGTGAAGAACACATGATGGTCTTTCAGAAGACCCGGGTTCCCTTCTCAGCACTCACACTGGGAAGCACACAACCATCTATAACTCCAGTTCTGGGGGACCCAGTGCCCTCTGATGGTCACCATGGATATCTGCATAGAAGTGATGTGTGTGTGAGCACACACACACACACACACACACACACACACACACACACACACGAAGTAAATCTTAAGAAGAAAGCAGGGCAGCTGTTCTCCATGAGCCACATTTAACACTAACCATTTGTAACATGAAAAATAAAAGACCCAGAGACTCATACTGGGGTTCAGGCTTCAAGCTAAAGATCAGAGAGGCAAAGCAGTCAAGCCAGTAGGTCTTACCTTTACCCAGCTGAAATGGCAATCCTGTCTCCACAAATCCTCAGAGGCAAAAGGCTCTTAAATCCTGGCTCCTCACCCTAATACTCCTTTCTCTGCTCAGCCATATTCTCCTGTTTCCACTTCCCTAGTGCTGGGATTAAAGGTGTGTGATCCCAGATGCTGAGATCACCTTTGTGAGAGCTGTTTCTCTCCGGACTGGATCAATTTCGTGTAGTCAGTGTGGCCTTGAACTAACAGAGATTCTTCTACCTCTTAATCCTGAGTCCTGGCTTCTATGGCTAACTAGTATGGCTGCTTTGCTATTTTGATCTCCATTGGCTTTAATAAATCATAAACAATATTTCACCACAACCATTACAGCAACTGCCTCAAGACCCCAAGGAATAACCCATTTTCATTTTCAAACACCAATGGCAACTCAATGTTAAGACTTCCATATGAAGGGACCTTTATTCCCCATACTTTCAAATGCATACACCAACCACAACATCCCTTTCAAAATTATTTTAATTTTTGAGGCCATAATATATTGTCCCCCCTTTCCCTTTTCTCCCACAAAACCCTTCCATTTATACCTCCTTGGTTTCTTTCAAATTCATGGCCTCTTTTTTCATTAGGGGTGTGTGTGTGTGTGTGTGTGTGTGTGTGTGTGTGTGTTCTTGAATACATAGGTACAATCTGCTCAGTCTACATGTTACTTGCATGTCTGTTTCCAGGCCTGACCATTTGCTATGGTACAGCCCCTAGTGAAGACTGTTTGCCCATTCCCAACATTGCTTAGATACATGCAGTTCTTTGTGTAGGGTTTCTGGCCTCCTAGCTCCCTGCTAGTGTGTCTATTGGCATCGCCCTTGAAGAACTGTAACATCTTGCAAAGGCATCCCTGCTCAGCATGGTCCAGGGAGACCCCACAGGCACCCCTCGCTGAGGTCACTTGGCACTCACTCCTATTTCTGCTTTCACTGGTATTTCTAAGAGAGTCTGACCATGCAGGAATCTGTAAGTCATTAACTGTAGATAAATTAGGCCTATGAAAGCCAATTGCTCTCACTCCAGTGGGCTTCATGTAAATTGGCCTATCAGAGGGTTTTACTGGTTCCCAAATGAACTGAAGGCAGAATGAAGCAGCATTTATTGAGTGTCTACCCTGTACACAGCCACCTGCCATAAGTACCACGCACAATGTTTCTTTTCATTGCAATTCTTCTTGCAATGTAAGAGAGAAAAGCATTATTCCCACTTTACAGAGAAGAAAATTGACTACAGAAGAGACTGGGGGCTGTGGCGTGGGGTGAGGTGTGCTATAACTAGTCTAGTCTAGTCTTATGACTTGTATACCACAAGATATACTATAAGAAAGCTGTACAAATGGGGATCTGGAAACACAGACCCCTTCATCATAGCAGTAAAGTAGGGACACTTCTCTGGGTGTTTGCAGAATGTCTATAGATAAGTTATGTTTCTGTGGATCATATTTTTCCATGTTTGAACAAGAATGTCAATAAACCTTATTCTACACCTGCCCTTCCACTGTCTATGAGATAGGACACATCAGCTAAATGCCTCTTTAATTTCACAAGTCCCCATGGTAACGAGCTGTGCTTAAACAATCAGAGTCAAGAAGGGTCCTTCTCCGCTGGCCCTGGTATAGGTCATGATGGTCAGGCTGTTGTGCTGATGTTATCTTGGGACAAAGCATTTGGGGGAAAAGAGATGAGAGTTGCTGGAGTCCAGAAGACAGGCATGCCCAGATCTGTGACCTACAGAGACTCTGAAGCCATGGTTATTCAGTTTGAAGTCTCTAAATTTAAAGCAATTCCTTTTCTAACATTTGTTTACTTATTAGTTAGCTAGTTGGGGCATGCACATGACACAACATGCATGGGGAAGAAAGAGGACAACGTACAGGAATCAGTTCTCTCTTCTGCTATGTAGGTCCCTTGGGATCCGGCACAACAAGCTTGGCGGCAAGGACCTTTACTAGCCCTGCTGAGCCACCTCACCAGCGCTGGAGAGACCTCTAGTACCACAATAGACAAGGAGGAATCTACTATCTCACTCCTTCTAAGGTTCTTCCCCTCCTGGCTCAGGAGAATACCATGGCTCCAGATTCAGCTGTGCTGGGGAGTGGGAAGGGAATGAATATTTATTAAGTACTCACTGGAGATTTAAACATCTGTCTTTGGTGGTTTATTATTGCATTAACCATCCCCCCAAAATCTCTCTCTCTTTGCTCCAGGTGAGGAATCTGAGCTCAGCCTATCAATAAATCTTCCATCTCACAAAGTTGGTGTCAAAGCTGGCAGTAGAGAGTGCACCCTTCTGTTAATGCTCGTGACACCAACCACGCTGTGCAGGAAGTGGACCCACTCTCTGTGTGGTTCCACCTTGGTGCACTTTCTCATTGATTTCCTCACCTTTTCTACAGAGGGGAGGGATATCCGCACACTCATGCGGCACACACTGTGCTCTGCTTCAAACATGGAAAATAAGAGAAGGGAACTGTTGAAAGAGTAAAAGGACATAATTCCATCATTCCCCCACCTTTGCTTGGTGTCAAGCTGGGAGTGATGAAGGGCACCACCTCTTCCTAAGACATGGGCTGATGGGGGAAGTCCTTCTGTGTATATGTTTGTCTTATTGGTTGATAAATAAAGCACTGTTGGCCAATAGGAAAACAGGATAGGAAGGACTAGGAATCAAGGAGGATTCTGGGAAATGTAGTAAAGACAGAGTCACCATGTGATCCCCAGGAAGAGAGGACACATATGGCCAGTGTCCTCAATAAGATAAATCTTTATAAAATATATAGATTAATGATTATGGTTGATACTTAAGACAGAGCTAGCAAATAAGAAATCCTAGTCATTAGCCAGAAGCATTGTAATTAATATAAGACTCTGTATGTTATTTGGGGGCCCTAAAGTCACAGAGGAACTTAGGTGGCTGACAGAAAGAGTTATCGTTACAATGGGCAGATGCTATGTGCCATTAAATCCCTGTCAAAACCTGTTAAAATCATGGATGTGTCTGTGATAACTTCATGTGTACATTATAGGCATTCTTTCTTATGTCCATGCTCCATGCTACGAACAAAGACTCCAGCTGTGGAAAGGCTCCTTAATTGGCAACTGTTAGATTCTCCTTTTCTAGCCCTGGCTGCCTTGGGCAAAAGGACCATCAGTTAAACAGCCAGCCACACCATTCCAGCCCAGCCATCTGAGAAATACAACCAGGAACCTAAGCATTTTATAGTGCATTACATTCTGTTTAACCTTCTCCTGGTCAAAGACACCTGAACTGTTGCAAGTAAAGTGGCTATGATGCTGCTGTACTATTGGATTTAGGTTTTCATTAGGACACAAATATCTATTTGTCTGGAGAGATGGTTCCAAATTGTATAGTTCCGGTAGGCTTAGCTCTATAAGAATCTAGATGTGCCTCCATTGTACACCTCTTTGTCCCATCAGTTTTACTAGCAAATATGTGTTGCAATGAGTCACTTGGTCTGGTTCAAGCCCTCTGGTTTCTGGTACATCATCATCACTGGATTCTCACAGGAATTCCTCTGGGATATCCTGTGGCTGCCATGAGTCTTAGAGATCTTTCCAGTATCATTCCACAGGACCAGTCCCTTCACCAGCTACAGCGGGGCCTAGATGGTGTAGATGGTAGGGTGGGTCAACCAAAGCACTGGCTGTGGGCCTGGATAGTAGCCAAGTTGGTCAGTCCAGGCCACTGGGGCCACCTGCCTCTGGTGAGGGGGTAGGGTCAGCTCTCCTACATCCATTCCCTCAGAGTTGGTTCACCCTGGCCTGTGCTGAGGGTGGTGTCCATCCCTACAGTGTGCAGGTCCAGGGAGAAGCAAGGGCAGCTTTCCCAGGGCCAGTGAAGGGCAGGGCCTCTGCTTTCATCTCTCATGGTTCCTAGGGCCTCCTGAGGTGACACAAGCCACAGACATCAACACCAACCCTAGCCAGCTGTAGCTGGACCATGGACCCAGTCATGGCCCTCGGCAGCAGCTTGAGCCCCGTAGTTATCCTGGCTCTGGAAGAAGGGACTGGCCACTTGAGTTGGGATGATTGCAGTCCTAACCTTGGGCCTCTAGTAACCTTTGGAAGCAATTCGGGACCCAGACTTCAGCACAGACCCCAGCCACAGTAGAACCATGGACCCCGACATGGCCCTCAACAGTGTCTGGGTCTGTATGGCACCACTGCCCCAGGTAGTATGGTCCTGAGACACTAACTTGGCCTTTGATCTGGGGTGTGTGCACAGCCTTTGATGGTATCAGGTGCCTCTGAGATCAGCACAGACCCTGGCTGCAGTAGGGCCACGTACCCTGACATGGCCCTCAGCTGCAGCTCTGGCCCAGATGTCACCATGACATTGAGTGGAAGTGCAGGCCACTCAGATCTGGATGCATCCTGGCCCTCGGACACCAACCTGGACTCAGGCGGCTGGCCCTGGGCATCCTCATGGCACTTGGTGTCACCAGGAGTCCCTTAGTGAATCCAGATCCTGGCTGCTTTAAGGTTATGGGCCATGAAGTACCAGTCTGGGTCCAGATGACACCGTGACCCCAGGTGGCAGTGCAGACCGCCCATGTCTGTATGGCCCCTCAGACCCCAACCAAGTCACTGTCTCCAGCCCAGATCCTGGGCCTCTATATTGGCCCTAGTGGCAACCTGGATCACAGACTTCAACACAGATGCTGGCTGCAGCTGGGACACAGACCCAGGCATGGTCTCAGGCAGCAGCTTGGCCTTGTTGATATCCTAGCTCCAAGTGATATCCCTGGCAACTCAGATCAGGATGGCTCTGGCAGCAGTGTGGCCCCTGAACACCATCAAAACCACAGGTTGCAGCCCAGACTCCAGTCTTCATGTGGCCTTCCATGGCTTCATGGGACATGGGAATCAACATAGCCCTCAGCTGTGGTGGGACCACAGACCCAGACATGGTCCTTGGCAGGAGCCTATCCCTGGTTGTTACCATAGTCCTAAGTAGCAGCAAAAGCTGCCCTGATCGGTATGGCCTCAGGGGAAGCATGGATTGTGGACCCAAACATGGACCAAGGAGACAGCATAGGCCACTGGAATCAGTGTAACATTTGACAGCAAAAGGAGCAATGGACATCAACACAGACCCTGGTTATTGTAGGACCAGGGACCCTGCTGCTCCCCTGGCAGCAGCCTGACCCAGACATCATCAACACGGCCCCAGGTGGCACGCAGACCTGCCCTTCAGTCTGCTCCTCACCGCCGTCACCATGGATCCAGGTGGCATGCACGTCTGCCCAAATTCATTTCTGCCTTTCTGCATCTTTCCACAGCACGTGAACCATTCTGTTTCTCTATTTCTTCCATTTCTCCACCACATATTTCCTTATTGAAGTAAGGCCCACATGCTCAGTGTCACAAGGTGTCAGGCAGGTCCCACCAGCCAGGATCCTGGCCAGCTAGCCCCCATCTGAGGAGTTTAGAAAATATTTTCCATAATAATGGTACGATTGAACATTTCTAACAAGTTAGGAGTGATCTATTGCCCAGCCTTCACTAACATTTGTTGTTTTATCATTCCATTTGTGTTTTAAGCAGTAGCCATCTTAATAGGTGTGTCACCATATCTCGTTGTGACTTCAGCTTGGCTAGATGTTCAGTTTTATACACCTGCCTCTTTGTTTTTCATAAGTATCCCCTTTTCAGTGGAATATCTCTTCATATCTTTTGTCCATTTTCTGCTGTATTGTGTGGATTTTCTAATCTTTGAGAGTCCTTTCCACATGCTACATATTAGTCCTTTGTTAGATATGGGGTTTATAAATATCATTTCTTTCAGTCAATCTCTGTTGGTTCTCTGGACATAGGCTTCCTCACAACTGAGAGTTCAGACGTTAATGAAGTCTAATTTAAATCACCTTTTCCCTCTTAGAATCATGTCTTTGGTTTCATAATTCTGTTGTAAATCCTGAAATTTTTTTCCTAAGCTTTTATCATCCTGTAGCCTTGTATTCTATGTTTAATTACACATTCTGTACTTTGTGCACAATCTCTGAGGTTAAAGGTGTGGTGGTGGTGGTGGTGGTGGTGGTGGTTGTGGTGGTGGTGGTGGTGGTGTTTTCTTGTTTGCTGCCCGTGGGCATCTGAAAGTTTTTGGTACCACTCCTGTAGGTGAATGTTCCCTTAATGTATTCTAGATGTGAGGTTGATCTTCATTGTAGCTTGATAGGATTTAGAGTTACCTGGGGAAAAAATCTACTGGATATGTCTGAGAGGGCCATTCCAGAGAGGGTTAATGGCATGGGAAGGTGGAATACACTTGTGTCCCAGACTGAGCAAAATAATGAAGAAGCAGAGCTTCACCATTCATCTCTCCTGGCTTCCTGATTCCACGTGTCATGTGACCGCCCCTCACTAACCTCACTTCTCGGCTCCAGGCCTTCCCTGCCACGATAGATTGCATTCTCAAACTGCCAAACAACAGAACCCTCTCCTTCCTGCCTTCCCTCCATCCCTTCCTTCCTTCTCCCCTCCTTCTTCTTTCCTTTCCTTCCTCCCTCCACCCTTTCCTTCCTCCTTCCCTCCCTCCCTCCCTTAGTGTTTCTCTCAAGTGTTTTGTCCCATCAATTAGAAAACAACCAATGCACTAGACATTCTATTTACTGTGTTAGGAGACTCTGGCACTATTTAAATCTCTTATTTTGCAAGGTGTTGGCTTTGGCTTTATGCTTGCCTGATGTGTCTTGCTTACTCTTGTGGGCTGCGGCTCTAGTGAGAGTTTCATTTTCTGAGTTGTTGTGGTTTTATTTTGGTCATATTAGTTTATGAGTGCTACTATGGCTCCACGGGTCCCTGCTGATGTTGCCTGACAGAGTGGAAGGAATTCATGGAGGCCCAACCACTGAGTACTGGGGACAGTGGAGGAGATGCAACCAGTGTTATATTTTAATGTTGTTTTTTTTATTAACATAGGATTGATGTAAGGATTATATTTTACTGTGTGTGTGTGTGTGTGTGTGTGTGTGTGTGTGTGTGGGCACATACACACGCCCAAGTGTACACACAGGTGTTTAAATGTGAGTAGATACACATGTTTACATGGACACATGGACATATGTGAGTATGCATGCTGAGGGCCAAAGTTGACATTGGGTACCTAATGGGGGCGTCCTTCTGTAGGCTGTGAATGTGTTTCTCTTATTGGTTGATGAACAAAGCTGCTTTGGCCAATGGGCAGGCAAGATTTAGATGAGCAGGAATTCCAAACAGGGATAGAGAAAGATAGTAGGTGGAGTCAAGGAGATGCTATGTAGCTCCAAGAAAGCAAGAGACCAGGGCATCACCGGTAAGCCAAAACCATATGGAGATATACACATTAATAGAAATGGGATAATAATTAAGAGAGAGCTAGCCAATAAGAAGCCTGAGCTATTGGCCAAACAGTTTATAATTAATATAAGCCTGTGTGTTTATTTGGGACTAAATGGTTACAGGACCCGGCAGATCAGAAATTTCCATCTACAGGTATCTATCTTGATTGTTCTCTTGCTGAACCTAGAGTTTACCAACTCCAGCTTGTCTGGTTAGCCAGCATATCCCAGGGGTTCCCTGTCTCTGTCTCCCAAGTGCTATGATTACAGGTGGCTGCTATAACTGCCCTACATTTATGTGTGATTGTTAGTAGTTAGCCAACATGTCCCAAGGGTCCCCCAAATCTGCATGCCAAGTGCTGTGATTACAGGTGGTTGCTATGTCTGCCCAGCATTTATGGTAGTATGAATTGTTAGCTTGGCACCATTTAAAGTTCCCGGAAGAGAGTTTCATCGGAGGACTGTCTTGATCAGTTTGCCTATGGGCATGTCTGTGGGAATTAGATTAACTACCTAGTTGATGTGGGACAGCCTGCCCACTGTGGGTGACACCATTCTCTATACAGGGGATCCTGAACTGTGTAACAGTACACAAAGTAAGCCGAGCTTCTCCCAGGGTGTTTTACTACAGCAACAGACACAAAACTATGACAATGCACGTGCTGGGGGATCTAACTCTAGTACTCGTACTTGCATACATAATCCTCTGAGCCATCTCTTCAGTCTCTACATTACTTTACATGAAAACTCAGAGAACAGCAACTTTAATAGTTTAATAGTTCCTTTGTCTTTTTAACCCCTGGGTTGTGCGCAGAAGATACCAACTGAGAATAGGAGGACCTGCAAAGCTAACAGTGATGTTCTTAGCACATGTGGTCAGTTCAGCTTAACTGATACCTTACTTGTACTGTTACAATTCCAGGAAAGAGATTTTTGATGAAAATTATGGTTTAAAGGGAGAAGAGTCCTACTTTTGAGTGCATTAGCTTAGCTGAGGAATTTGAATTATGAGTAAAAATTATCCTTTCCAAACTCTCTAAAATGAGAGTTTACATTTTTAATTATGAATAACTTAATTTTAAGCACATGTGAAAATTCAGTATAAATATTATCTCTAGGCCTTCTTCCAATTTTTTAGCTAAATATATAAGCTCTACTATCCCACCAGCCTAAAGCAAGGAATACAGGGATAATCACTGTGTCACAGCAGGGCCCTTCTTGTCAGTGAGCCCTGACAAACTCACCACCTTAACTCATAAGGTCCTTCCTCGGCTTGCATGTCTCCATTCTTCCCTGAAATACCCAGCTGTGCTTCTCACAGCTTGTGGAAGACTGGGCTCTAGAGTAGGCTGTGCTTCCAACTCTGGCTGTGGCACTTACGATACAGGGTTACCTTGTATGTGAGACACAGATACCTACTCCAGAACTGGTACTCAGCGCCCTCCAAAGACGAGTTCTTAAGATCTGGATGTGAAAGACCCTAAAGATGGGGTTAGTTGGGAGAAGCAGGTCACTGGGGACAGGCCTTTGAAGGAGAAATTGAAACCCTACCCTTCCCATCTCTCTTCCTGCTTCTGGCAGCCATGATGGCCACCACATATTCCTACCACCATGACACTCTGCCTCACCTACGCCCTTCCACACTCTCACTATCCTGGCTTCCTGGCTGTCATGGAATAGCAGCCTCCCCCACCACACGCTTCTATCACCATCATATCTGCCTCACCTCAGGTCCAAACCATAGAACCACCTGGCCTGGGATTAAACCCTCGAAACTGTTAGCCAAAATAAACTTTTATTCCTTTACATTGTTTAAAGCAGGTATTTTGTCAGCAGGGAATGGAACACACACAATGCCTCCAACTACTCATCTGTAAAAGAGGAGTAAAGTCTGTAGGATGAACTTCATAGGGCGCTAAGACTGAGTAAGATGGACAGACAGACAGACATTCCCAGATCACTGCTGGCCCCTGAACATCTTCAGCGCCTCCTTCTTCAGTTTTCTCCATGGGCCCCTCCCTTTCTTTCCAACTAGAACACTGTAAGCTACTCCACAGCTGACTGTGTTGGATACCAGTTAGGGAGAGCCATGTTTGTCCTGTGTAGCCCCAAAGCTTCCCTAATCTGGGATCTAGAACCTTCTATCCATTTCAGAATTGTTTGTTGCCTCAAATTGTGAAAAAAATATCTGTGTTCACTGCATCAGTTCAGAGCTACACATACTTTTACAGAGTAACCATGGCCCCCTTTGAGTAACACAGATACTAACCCCTCCCAGGGGTGGAAGAGAAATAAGATATTGTTTCCAGAATAAAGAAGTGACTTACACAAGGCCATGAAGATGCAAAGTCCCATAGTCAAGTTTTGAGTTCTGTTGTTCTGATGTAACGAAATGTCATGTTTTACAAATTTATGAGACTACTGGCCATCTTGTAGGTGTGTGGATTGATATCAGGGTCTTCAATTCAATTCCATTGATCCACTTGTCTGTTTTTATTCCAATACCAAGCTGTTTTTATTACTATAGCTCTATAGTAGAGCCTGAACTCTGGAAGGTCTTTTATTGCTCATGATTGTTTTAGCCAACGAGATGGCCTAGGCAGGGATTGATGCAGTGGAAGAACAATGAAAAAGAAATCCTAATCGAGAGAGCCACAATAGGCTTAGGGAGGAACCTGGTGCTAGAGTAACTCCCTAGAATCCACAAGGAAGACTCTACCTAAGACTCCTTGCAATAGTAGAGAGGATGCCTGAACTGGCCTACCCCTGTAGTCAGATTGATGAATACCCCAACTATCATCATAGAGCCCTCATCCAGTAATTGATGGAACCAGACACAGAGATCCACAACCAAGAACCAGGCCGAGCTCTGGGAATCCAGTTGAAGAGAGGGAGGAGGGAACATATGAGCAAGTGAGGTCCAGGTCATGATGGAGACATCTGAACCAAGCTCCTGAAACTCAAGAACTCTAGACCTACAACTGTGGAGACTCCAGGGGACCGAACTGAACCCTCCATATGTGGGAGACAGTTGTGAAGCTTGGACTATCTGAGGGGCCCCTGGCAGTAGGACCACTCTATAAACCTGGTACATGAGCTAGCTTGTTGGAGCCCATTCCCCATGGTGGGATGTCTTAATGCATGGGAGAGGGGCCCAGCCCTGCCCCAACCTATTGTGCCAGACTATATTGACTCCTCATGGGAGACCTTACCTGTGAGGAGCAGTGGACTGGGGGTGGGCTGGGGGGAGGAGAGGGAGGGTGAAGAAGGCAAGGGGGTGGGAGTGGGGTTGGGAGGGAGAACTCGGGTTGGAATGTAAAATGAAATCAAAAAATAAAAAATGAAGAAAAAAAGGTGTGTGCCACTGCTATCTGATCTCTATAGCTTGAGGCTAACTTTGCTTTCTGAATCTTCAGGCAAGCTTTAATAAATCATAATAATATATCACTACATGGACCCATTGCTTTCATTTTTAACAAGTACCCTGGAGCAGCGGTGTGGTGCAATTTAGACAGAAAGCACATTTTGTGTTTACCAAGTTCCACAAATAGAAGGACTAACAACAGCCTCCATTCTGTCCCTTCTTTGGTAGCAGACAGAAATTGAGAGGGTTCAACCTTTCAATCTCTTCCAGAAAGAATCAGATTCCAACTCATCAAGTTCAAATCTCCCCTATATAAACATAGTTCAAGGTCAGTCATGGGTCTAAGCATAGGTTATATATAGGTTTCTCCCTTGGAAATTTAGGTCGTGTTAAAACTCACCAGTCAAGATTTTGAGTGCATTTTCCTGAATGTTGGAGCTTCTGAAGTCTTGAATTTATTGGTCTGTGAAGGCACACATGTGCCTTTGTGAATATTCATTCTTGATCTCATTAATCAGGTGATAAGTGGGGAGATGAAGCAGAGCTGAAGGGTAGAACTCAAAAATTACTTTGTGAACAAGTTGGAATTGTCATGTTACTGTGTAATTGGTTTGCTTTTAAAATGAACAAAAAATTAAGTATAATAAATAAAAAACACCAGTCCAATAACCTAGCAGGAATCTCAATTTTGGACAAATCTCCATGACCCAAATATTTAGTGTGGCAGATTATATTTATACTTCCATTTGTCTTCCACTAAAAATCTTTATGGTAGAGAATATTTCTTAAGCAAAATATGCAAGAGAAGTCCACATGAACTTTTTTGAACATATCAAGTAACCAAAACTTTAGGGTAAATCAGAACTGCTAAATTCCCATATGAGAATAAGATACCAAGCACCAGATGACTTTTCAGGGACACCGGGTTTTCCTGCAATGGTCACCACTGTACAAACATTTACAAAACTCACCAGGAATCTGACCTAATGTCTCCAGCCCATCCACCATGCTGACCTAACACAGACGCAACTGTGAAAACCCCACATATAACTGACAAAAGCAGAACTTCTCAGCTTGAACTAAATTAAGTCCCCATGAATCTTGTTCACTGACATGCAGGGCCTAGTAAAAGGTTTAGTTTACTTCCATCTCAGGGAAATAACAGGTCTTTGAGGGACACCGTTTAGATTGAGGTCAGCAATCACTGATAGAGAATTTCAGGCTTTGCAAACTGCAGGGTTTCTGTCACCCTAACTCTACTTTGCTGTTGAACCACACAATTGGCAATGTAGAGTATATAGATGGATGAACAGCACTGGTAATATAAACACTTACTCATATAAAGAAGGGGTGGGTTGAATCTGGCACAAACACAGTTTTCTGAAAGGGTCTTTTTAGAGAAGCGATGTGATCATAATGAATGTCTAAAAGCGATGTCCATTGTTGTGGAATATAATCTTAAGATATGTTACAGCTGTTTATGCTGTGGAACATATTTTATTGATGCAAAAGATGTGTTCTTTTATGTTGTATTTGTTTAACTCTGTGAACCTGGATTACTGTGCCCGTTGAAAACACCTGATTTGTCTAATAAAGAGCTGAACTACCAACAGCTAGGCAGGAGAAAGGATAGGCAGAGAAAATAAATAGAAGGCAACATCTGGGGAGAAGATCAAGGAGCAAGAAAAGAAGAGAAGGACATCAGGGGCAGCCATGCAGCTACACAGAAAAACATGGAAGGAGGCAGAAAGAAAACATATACAGAAGATATAAAGAAAGTTCAAAGTCCAGAGCCAAAGGTAGATGGGATCATTTAAGTTAAGAAAAGCTGACTAGAAATAAGCCAAGGTAAGGCTGGGCATTCATAAGAAAGAATAAGCCTCCATGAAGTTATTTATAGAGGAAAAAAAACAGTTATAGTTCATCCTTTCCTAGACTGACAACATCTGTGCCAGTTACATTTGCCACATCTGTCTGATAAACAAATAGCCTCTGGTGTTTTTAGTGTTGGGGAATTGTCTTAACTTGTATTCAGAAAAAGTTCTCTTGTGAGAATGCAGGCTGCCAGCCACACTAATCAGGAGGCATCCCTGCCTACACCTCTGTAACCACAGGCTGTCTTTATCACTGTGAGCCTCCTTCACCATAAACAAAAGGGGAATCATGCATTCTGCCCCAAGGAGTTGTTATTGAGATTAAGGAACTTTGGGATCATTGATTAAATGGTTGTTCCCTTTCATTTTTATTGAACTTAAAGGACAAGAGTGAATATTCCTTTTTTTTTTAATCCCTAAATTTAAAAATCCAACTTGCCCTAAAGTTAGCCTAGATATTCTTTATAAATGCCAATATTAGTTATTTTTTAAATCAAATTGAATTGAACATTCAAAAAGCCCATCCAGACACAAGAGCAAGAAACCTCAAAATTGGGAGAAGGGGCCCAGTGTCCTGCTTTCTTGTTTGACCTCTGCCTCATTTCATTTGGCAAATCACTCCTCTTTGCCCTTCATTGCTATCCCAACAATGCTTTCCCAGGTGTAAGGACACAATCATCAGAGGTTCTTGACACTGTCATTACCTAAACAAGGTGCTCTTCTGTGAGACAGAAAACACAAAGTTAACAGCGATCCTAGAAGCAGTTGGTGCCAGCAGCAGCCAGGGTCTGAGTGAAGCCACGCAGTCCCGCCGTGCCCATGCACAGCACAGGGCATCATAATTGCCAACACGACAGTCTTGTTCTGGAGGCACACATTAGTCACATGGAGCTCCCAGTGGGAAAGCAGACCAGGCATACAGATTCTCCCCTTGGCTGTAAATCAACTGAAGCTGGCTGCACTGTAGGGAGCCATTGGTGACACTGCACACAATCAATCTTCCTTCCTTGAAGAAGTGGCAGTGCCCGGTGACAAGCAGACAGGCTGCTAGGATGGAGGAGCCGCTGAGAGGCAGGTTTTCTGGAGCTACTGCAGTCCAGAAGTCTCATCAGCAAGCACAGGGCAGCTTTAGAACAGGGAGTAAATGAAAGGAGACCTGAGTGGTCTCTACCACCTGAGCCTCCATTTCCAGGCCCTTGGCACCTAATTCTACAGGAGGGGGATGTAGGGTGAGTCACATCCTGCGCCATTCCCGGGTGGCTAACACTACACCCTGAGCTCTAGGGCCGTCACGTGACCCGGCTAGAACACTCTGTCTCCTCAAAGGCAAAGAGTGACTCAGACTGAAGATCATGAGTCACAGACAACAAGGTTTTCTTCCAACACTTTGTCAGCTCCAGCGGTGGGGAGTCACTCCCTTTTTCTTTTAGGTTGTTTGACTGGCAGAGGGAGCCACCAACACCATACACCAGGGATCCCTCACAATTTACTGGACTGTGCTCGGCTTTGAAGAGGCTAACACACCCCTTGAGTTTTCAACTGTGACAGATCCAATACATTTCCATATTTTCTGAAGCTATGAACTGAACTTATGGAAAATGCAACTGGAAAAGCCTGATTAGTTCATAATATTTAAGACAATTAATCCCCATGAATGTTCTCTTGATACATACACCCATGTCTGTCCAATGACTATAATTCTCACACTAAGGGGTTAGAAATCCTTGACTCCTCGATCCTGGTCCTGTCACTTGCCCAAACATTTTTGTTCATTGTCAGGGTTTCACCAGCCTTACCTTTGTCTCTTTTTTCTTTCTTTTTTTTCTTTTTTGATAAGTAGAATCATTTTTTGGGTGTATTTTATGACCAGTTCCTGCCAAAATCATCTGTGGTGCTAAGAATTGAAAAGTAACTTCTCAAGTCTTTTTCCCAACTGTCTCCAAGTATAGACGTATAGACGCACCCACAGGACGAAGGGAGGAGGAGGAGGAAGACACAGCTGATTGCTCCTATGGTGACACTGCCAGACCTTTGCATTGCTTCTCAAGCTTGGCTGAAAGAACTTGAATAGTTCCTGAAAGGGAGTCATGTTATAGTAACACTCATTTCATTTAACTACTGGGCATGCTACATGGACTACTTAATACTATTTTTATTATCTCTTTTCTATCAAAAAATATTTCTTAAATTGTAAAATTGTAGTGTTGGAATTTCCATACCTTAATTTTTAAAATATTTTTTATTTTTATATGCACTGGTGTTTCTCCTGCATATATGTCTGTGTAGGTTCCCAACTGTCCGTAACTCCAGATCCAGGGGATATGGAACCCTAGATACTTTATGTTTTTGAGATTATAATTACCTCATTTTTCTCCCTCCCTTTCACCCCTTCAAACCCTTGCTTCCTTTGTCCCCTCCTTGTTCTCTTTCAAATAGCTCATGAACTTTGCTATTCTTTTACTTCAACCAATATACAGGCTACACAAGATATCCCTCAGCCCAACACACTCCTCATGAACTGCCAGGGCCCGATTTGTATCAGTCCCATGCTACAGAGGCTGTCTATTCAGGACTGATGTCCTTGGGCTGATATCTAAGCCAGCCAAATGTCCCTGGGTTCATCCCTGAGTCTGGGGTGGGGGTGGGAATGGACCGGGACAGAGCAGGGGATGGCCAAAGTATGGAATAAGACTGGCCTACATAGAGAATAGCCAGGCAGCCAGGTCTACACAGTGAAAGTCAGCTTTATAAAAACAAAATAAGAGCATGGGAAATCTTTCCATTTTCTGGTATCTTCTTTAATTTCTTTCATTAACGACTCAAAGTTCTTGTCATACTGGTCTTTCACCTGTTTGGTTAGAGTTACCCCAAGATATTTTATGTTTACAATAGTTTTTGACTATTGTAAAGGGTAATGGTTCTCTGATTTCTTTCTCAGCCCTTTTATTGTCTGTATATTAGCAGGGCTACTGATTTTTTTTTAGTTAATACTGTATCCTGACACTTTGCTGAAGGTGTTTATCAGCTGTAGGAGTTCCCTGTTAGAATTATTCCAGTCACTTATGTAAACTACGATATCATCTGCAAATAGTGAAAGTTTGACTTCTTCCTTTCAAATTTGTATCCCCTTGTTCTCCTTTTGTTGTCTTATTCCTCTAGCTAGGACTTCAAGTACAATATTGAAGAGATATGGAGAGAGTAGACAGCCTTGTCTTGTTCCTGATTTTAGAGGAATCATTCTCTCCACTTAGTTTGATGTTGGCTGTTGACTTGCTGTATATTGCCTTTATAATGTTTAGATATGTTCCTGTTATCCTTGATCTCTCCAAGAACTTTATGTTGTAGGGGTGTTGGATTTTGTCAAAGGCTTTTTCAGCATCTCACGAGATGAACATGTGGCTTTTCTTTTTCAGTTTGTTTATGTGGTGGATTACATTAATGGATTTTTATATATTGAACCATCCCTGCATTTCTGGGATGAAGCCTACTTGATCATGGTGGATATTTTTTTGATATATTCTTGGATTCGATTTGCCAGTATTTTATTGAATATTTTTGCATCAATGTTCACCAAGGAGATTGGTCTGTAGTTTTCTATCTTAGTTGTGTCTTTGTGTGGTTTGGGTGCCAAGGTAATTGTAGCAGGCTAGTCAACAAAACACCAAATAATTTAATTAAAATGAGGAGTACAGAACTAAATAGAGAATTCTCAATAGAGGAATCTAAAATGGCTGACAGACACTTAGGAAACTGCTCAACATCCTTAGCCATCAGGGAAAAGCAAATCAAAACAACTCTGAAATACAATCTTACACCAGTTAAAATAGCTAAAATCAAAAACACCAACAACAGTTTATGTTAGAGAAAGGGGAATACTCCTCCATTGCTGGTGGGAGTGCAAACTTGTACAGCCACTTTGGAAATCAGTATTGTGGTTTCTCCAGAAAATGGGAATCAGTTTACCTCAAGATCCAGCAATTCCACTCTTAGGCATATACCCAAAGGATGCACATTCATACAACAAGGACATATGTTCAACCATGTTCATAGCAGCATTGTTTGTAATAGCCAGAACCTGGAAGCAACCTAGATATCCATCAACTGAAGAATGGATGGTGAAAATGAGGTACATTTACACAGTGGAGTACTACTCAGTGGAAAAAAACAATGAAATCTTGAACTTCACAGGCAAATGGATGGAACTAGAAGAAACCATCCTGAGTGAGGTAACCCAGTCACAGAAAGATAAACGTGGTATGTACTCACTCATAGATGGATATTAGACATAGAGCAAATGATTAGCAGCCTACAATCCACACCTCCAGAGAAGCTAGGAAACAAGAAGGACCCTAAGAGAGACATACATGGTCCCCCAGAGAAGGGGAAAGGGTCAAGAGCTCCTGAGCAAATTGGGAGCATGGTGGGAGGAGGAAGGGAGGCAGGAGAAAAAGGAAGGGAGAAGAGGAGAGGGGAGGAGAACATGAGGGATCAGGAAGATTGAGTCGGGGGATGAATAGAGGAGAGCAAGAAAAGAGACACATCAATAGAGGGAGCCACTGTAGGTTTAAATAGAAATCTGGCACTAGGGGATTGTACAGAGATCCACAAGGATGACCCAACTAGGAATCTAAGAACTAGTAGAAAGGCTACCTTAAATGCCCTTCCCCTATAATGAGAATGATGACTACCTTAAATGCCATCCTAGAGTCTTCATCCAATAGCTGATGGAAGCAGAAGCAGAGATCCACAGCTAAGCATGAGCCGAACTCCTGGAATCCAGTTGTAGAGAGAGAGGAGTGACTAACAAAGGGATTAAGACCATGCTGGGAAAACCCACAGAAACAGCTGACCTGAGCAAGTGGGAACTCATAGATTCCAGTCTGACAGCTGGGGAATCAACATAGGATCAAACCAGGCCCCCTGAACATGGGTATCAACTAGGAGCACTGGGCATTCTATGGGGCCTCTGGCAGTGGAACCGGCCTGTATCCCTAGTGCACGAACAGACTTCAGGAGCCCATTCCCTATGGAGGGAGACTCTCTTAGCCTAGGTACACAGGGGAAGGCCTAGGCCCTGCCTCAAATGACTTGACAGATTTTGATGATTCCCTCATGGAAGGCCTCACCCTCCCTTCGGAGTGAATGGGGGATGGGATGGGGGGGTTAGTAAGGGGAATGGGAGGGTGGGAGAGAGAGGGAACTGGGATTGATGTATAAAATAAGATTGTTTCTAATTTAAATAAAATTTATAAAAAACAATATAAATGTTACATTAAAAAGTTAAGAATGCTAAATTCTCTGGTATTTCTTTAGTATACTATGCATATAAAATATCTGTATTTGTAGTCTTTGCTTCTTAGATAATAACTTTACCTTCCATTCTGAAATAACTCAAACCAATAGGGGAAGTGCTTTTGTGCATGTGTTTGTCTTATTGGATGATAAATAAAGAATTGTTTGGCCAATGAGACAGCAAGTTAAGCGGGACTAGGAGTCAAGGAGGATTCTGGGAAATGTAGTAAAGAAGTGGTGATCCAGGAGGGAAGTGACATAGGAGGGAGACTCATTATAAACAAGGGCAAGAAGGAAGAAGACTCTCTTCCTCCACAGTCACCATGTGAGCCCGGGAAGACAGGACGCTTGCCACCAGCGTCCAATAAGATAAGTCTTATAAAATACATAGATTTATGATAATTAAGACTGAGAGAGCAGATGAAAAATCCTAGTCATTGGCCAAGCAGCATTTGTACCTAATATAAGTCTCTGTATATTATTTTGGCCATCCACATGGCAGACAGAACTCAAGCAGGTGATGGAAAGATTTATCGTAATACACATACAACATATGAGCAAGACACTGAGCATCAGGCAACACAGAGCAGTTACAATTACAATTATGAGGGTGCAGGAAGTAGGTTTTAGACCTGACCTAGCAGCCTGTCTCAGAGGGTTTTAGGTTACTGTGCCTAGAGGAACCCCAGTAGTAGCTGGTACACTGAATTGAAGGATTCTCCCAAAACAACTAGAGGTTCAATGATAGTCCTGGACAAGGGAAAATTTCTCAGAGAGGGTGTCCCAGAAATTCAAAAGGGTTCCCTCAAATTCATCTGGGTGCTGATCACCACAAGAAGGTAAAATAGCTTTGAAAAGAAGTAAGTAGTAGAACTATCTTGTTTCGGTCTGATGATATATCTGTGGTAAGTCAGACAGTGTGGTATTAGCATATAGACAAATAGATCAATGAAACAAAGTAGAATTTAAAAACAATGTCACACACTAATGGACAACTCTGTGATATATGATGTTAAAAGAACTGGGTATCTATGGGAAGATCTATGCCATATATAACTTTGGGTCAACATAATTGTAGTACCTAAAGCTATAAACTTTAGATGAAAACCATAAACATCACTAGGGCACAGAGATAGTCTTAATGAATTTGGATTAAGAAGAAAGTTTTAGCTACATGAAAAAGAAACATAAAATTGATGAATTGGACTTCAATAAAGTTAAAATGTTTTCTCTTCAAAAGACACAGTGAAAAAGCAGGGTATGAGGGCACACATTCATAATCCCAACATGAAAGAGATGAGTCATGAGGATTGGCAATTTGAGGCCAGCCTTGGCAAGATAGTGAGTCTCAGGCCAACCTGAGCTGAACTGTAAGACCGTGTCTCAAAACAAAATGAAAGGAAAGTGAAAACATAAAATTAGAAGAATGACAAGGGGGCTGGAGTGGTGACCCCATGGGTAAAGTGCTTGCCTTACAAGTGTGAGTACCTGAGTGTGAACCCCCAGAACCTACACAAAGTGCTTGCCTTACAGGTGTGAGGACCTGAGTGTGAACTCCCAGAATCTACACAAAGCTCTTGCCTTACAAGTGTGAGGACCTGAGTGTGAACTCCCAGAATCTATGCAAAGTTCTTGCCTTACAAGTATGAGCTCCCAGTACCTATGCAAATCACTTGCCTTACAAGTGTGAGGACCTGAGTGTGAACTCCCAGGACCTATGCAAAGTTCTTGCCTTACAGGTGTGAGGACCTGAGTGTGAACTCCCAGAACCTACACAAAGCTCTTGCCTCACAAGTGTGAGGACCTGAGTGTGAACCCCCAGAATCTATGCAAACTTCTTGCCTTACAAGTGTAAGGACCTGAGTGTGAACTCCCAGCACCTACACAAATCTCTTGCCTTACAAGTGTGACCTCCCAGGATATATATAAAGCACTTGCCTTACAAGTGTGAGGACCTGAGTGTGAACTCCTTGGACCTATGTGAAGCTTGTGCAGCACCATGCATTTGCCATCCCAGTGTTGAGAGTGGGTGGCAGGGTAGTGAAGCCCTGGGGAATCTGTGGGCCTAATAAACACATCACAGCAGAAAACAGCAAAGATGCTGACTCAAACAAGTTGGAAAGCAATGACCAACAGCTGAGGTTGACTCTTTGATCTCTACATATGAGTTATGGCATGCATGTCCCCACCCACATGCAAGCATACACTCACATACATTCCCCCACACACACACAAATGACAAGAAACTGTATACATTAGAATAAAATATTTCCAAAGTTTTCCTTGAAGTATAGATACAATGGATAAGAATCAATTAGAACTCAGTAACAAGTGACCACTTCAGAAAATGAACAGATTTAAATACACATCAGTGGTAGATGAACAAGAGGAAAGGTTACTCCGTGTTATCGTAAGGGAAATTTGTCTGCAGCTCATGGAGATGCCATAGACTCTAGAGAGTTCTTTACCTCCATGACCAAAACCCAGCCAGAAGTAACATGAGGGAGGGGTCATGACCATAGCTCATAGCTTCACAGGTGACGGTGCATTCTGGTGAGGCAGGCATGGTATTACACAACAGCCCATGTCACAGGTGGGCCAGGAAGCAGAGAGTGTGAGCGTCAGAGCCCTGCTGACTTTCTCCTTTTACTGAGTTCTGTGGGATGGAGCCACCTCATCCAGCATGGCGACTCTTGCCTGTCTGGAAAACACACACACACACACACACACACACACACACACACAGAGCTGTAATTTCTTGATGCTTCCAATGACCTTGAAGATCCGCCGGCAGGCCTAATATCCCAATATCTGTCAGGGAAACTTGAATGAAAAGCATCCCCTGCTCCAACAATTAGGGATCAGAGGAACCAGAACACTCACATATTTCTGGTGGCAGCGGGAAATGCTGCAGTCACTTTGGGGAACAGTTTGGCAGTTTCTTAAAACTTAGACATCCATTTACTTTACAACCCAGTCGTTCCACTCCCAGCTATTTACCTTGGAGGGAAATGAAAGCATATATCTTACCAAACACCAGCAAATGAAGACTCATGGCACCATTGTTTGTATTAGCCCAAACTGAAAAACCGCCGTTTCCATCAACAGGCAAATAAGGGCTTACATCTACACGATGGAAAACATGGCAATAAACATGTAGCAGCTCAACATGGAAAAGCCCCAAAGTTGCTTGAGCAAGGAAGGCAGGGAAAAGAAACACATAGTGTTTAACTATAACTATACAGAAAATTTAAAGTTCTAGAAAATGCAAATGAATCAACAATAGTAGAAAGCAGATCAGTGATTGTCTACAGATGGGGGAGGGGCAGGAGGAAATTTTATTCAGTTTCATGGTATTTAGGCATGCAAAGCTTCCTAGCTTTTATGGGTTTATTAGGAGCCACTGGAACACCGTCCTGCTTTGCTTCCTGTTCCTGTGGTGCCAAAGCTGTCTTGGTAGAGGGAAGGGTTTGCTTGGCTTATGGGTTACAGTCCATTATCTCAGAAAGCCAAGGCAGGAACCTGGAGTCAGAAACTGAAGCAAACGCCATGGAGGATGCTGCTTACTGACTTGCTCAGCCTGCTTTCTTCTACAAGCCCAGGACCACCTGCCCAGATACTACCCATAGTGGTCTAGACCCTTCCATATCAATCATCAACTAAAAACATTGCCCCCTCTGATCTGCCATGATTGATTGATACCCAGAGGAGGCCTGCTTGTTTCTGGAGAGAAATGGAGGAGTGGATGGGGAGGCAGAGGGGAGGTGAGAGGGAGGGACTAGGAGTAGAGGGGGTAGGGGAAACAGGTTGGGATGTAAAATGATGATGATGATGATGATGATGATGATGATGATGATGATGATAAGAAAATACCCCCCTCTAGTATGTCCAAAGGCCAGTCTGATGGAAACAATTCCTTATTTATTTCTCCTCTTCCCAGATGACTCTAGTTTGAGTCAAGTTGACAAAAACTATCCAGCACAAATACTTTAGGGATATGTGAAAAAAGCGATTTCAAATGTGAAAATAATTATCATCTTTCATATCCCCTTTGCAAGATAAGTTTGTAACTATTCCCACAAAGAGTTTCGAATCTGTTTGTCTTTCTGTGAAGCACGGGCAATAAGGAGCAGAAAGCAGCCTTCATCACCTATCAGGAGCTGGAGCTTGGTTCTTAACCCTCACATCCCCCTTGGCTTTGAACCCCTAATTTATGTTGCTTGAGCCACCCAATCTATGTTATTTTTTTCATAAAAACCAGAATAGATTTAAATATATATTAACTCAATACAAAGCATTATTTATCATAAACAGGAATGGGAGAGAAAAGTGCCAACTCCAGTGAATAAAGACAAAAGTGAGGAAGCATTAGAGAAAGGTATCCATCAAGAAAACAGTGAGCAGAGATGTGTGGGAAAAAATCACTTATGCTCCCAGTCACTGAGGGTCAAAGATGCATGGCATAAAGACAGAAAAGAAGCCACAGGTCTTGACTGAGAAAAGGAATTTGGGTTTGCTCATTACAAGTGCTGTGCATTGGCTTTATATATTGTTTAAAGATTTTAAAACATGGCTTCCTAGTGTTCTTTCCACATCAGTGACACTGAGTCAATAGATGGGCTGGCATCTCAACAGCTGCTCTGTGAGGGGGCTTCCTGAGCCACAGAGAAAGACTTCATAAAATACTCCAGAGAACATTCCCCAAGACAGCTGATCTGTGAGGGCGCTTCCTGAGCCACAGAGAAAGACTTCATAAAATACTCCAGAGAACGTTCCCCAAGACAGGGCATTCCCCTTCCATGAAATCACAAACTGTGTGTATGTGTGTGTGTGTGTGTGTGTGTATGTCTATGTGTGCGTGCATGCGTGAGTGTGAGTGTGTGAGTGTGTGTGTGTGTATGTATGTGTGTGTATGCATATGTGTATGTGGGGGGTGTACCCACGTGTGTGTGTGAGTGAGTGTGTGAGTGTGTGCTCGAGTCTATGTGTGTGTGCATGTGTGAGTGAGTGTGTGAGTGAGTGTGTGAGTGTGTGTGTGTATGTATGTGTGTGTATGCATATGTGTATGTGTGGGGGGTGCACACACACGTGTGTGTGTGTGTGTGTGTGTGTGTGTGTGTGTGTGTATGTGTGTGTATGCATATGTGTATGTGGAGGTGCGCCCACGTGTGTGTGCGTGTGTGTGTGTGTGTGTGTGTGTGTGTGTGTGTGTACAGGTCAAGAAACAAAAGCATGAGATGTTCTTTGTTATATATTTCTCTAAATTAAGAGAATATAAGATTGCATTCAAGAAAATTTCTATTGGGGGCAAGCAAAATGATTCAGTGCATAAAGACACTTCCTGCCAAGCCTGATGACCTGCGCTGGATCCCAGGACCCATGGTAGAAGGAGAGAACCAGCCTCTGCAAGTTGTTCTCTGATCTCCATATGTACAACAACATAATACACACAGTGGGGGGGGCTAGTAAAAGACATTAAAGAAATAGTCCTATTATTATGTCAATAATATAAAATTAAAAGGAAAGAAAGAAGAAGGAAATGTTGTAATTATAACCTCAAAAAAAAAAAAAGTGAGTGATACCATGTTTGTCTTTCTGTGACCGGGTTACCTCACTGAGGATGGTTTCTTCTAGTTCCATCCATTTGCCTTCGAATTTCAAGATTCCATTGTTTTTTCCTCTGAGTAGTACTCCATTGTGTAAATGTACCACATTTACTGTATCCATTCTTCGGTTGAGAGGCATCTAGGTTGCTTCCAGCTTCTGGCTATTACAAATAATGCTACTATGAACATGGTTGAACAGATGTTCTTGTTGTGTGAATGTGCATCCTTTGGGTATATGCCTAAGAGTGGAATTGCTGGATCTTGTGGTAGCCTGGCTCACATTTTCCTGAGAAACTGCCATACTGATTTCCAAAGGGGCTGTATAAGTTTGCACTCCTGCCAGCAAAGGAGAAGTGTTGCCCTTTCTCTACATCCTCTCCAGCATAAACTGTCCTTGGTGCTTTTGATTTTAGCCATTCTGACGGGAGGAAGATGGTATCTCAGAGCTGTTTTGATTTGCAATTCCCTGATGGCTAAGGATGTTGAGCAATTTCTTAAGTATCTTTCAGACATTTTAGATTCCTCTATTGAGAATTCTGTTTAATTCTGTACCCTAATTTTTAGTTGAATTATTTGATGTTTTGGTGACTAGCTTCTTGAGTTCTTTGCATATTTTGGAAATCAGCCCTCTGTCAGATGTGGGGCTGATGAATATCTTTTCCCATTCTGTGGTCTGCCCCCCTGAATGTGGGTGTCATCTAGGAGCACTGGGCAGTCTATGGGGCCTCTGGCAGTGGAACCAGGATGTGTCCCTACTGCATGAACAGACTTTGGGAGCCCATTTCCCATGGAGGGAGGCTCTCTTAGCCTAGATACACAGGGGAGGCCTAGGCCCTGCCCCAAATGACTTGACAGTTTTGATGATTCCCTCGTGGAAGGCCTCACCCTTCCTGGGGAGGGGATGGGGGATGTGATGGGGGCGTTGGTGGGGGTCATGGGAGGATGGGAGGGAGCAGGAACTGGGATCGATATGTAAAATAAGATTGCTTCTAATTTAAATAAAATTTATAAAACAAATAATTTTTAAAAGAACATTTAAAAGTCCCCACTTGCCATTATTCCAAATGTCATCCTGGTCGTTTATCCACCATAGCAGATGGCCAGTCACCTCCAGGGGTCCCGTCCATAGAGTTCAGTCTTTGATTGGCCTATTTTGGCAGCCTTCCTATGACAGAATGGGTCATCACGTCTCCTCTGATACAGACATAACTGATAGCTAGTAGCTGCCCACTCATCAGCCTGGGGCTTAAGAAACAGAGGAGGAAGTAGGTGCTCAATACTGCAAGGTATTTTAGTAGAGAAGGGGAGAAGGCTTAGCACTGAAACACTCCTAACTAATGTCTGCCTGTCAACTGGAGGTTTTCAGTTTCTACATTTTAAAGAAAACCTATTTATTCACCTGGGAATAACAGGAAACAGCAAAGATTGGGAGTCTCCTTGAGCCTTAGCCATGCAGGCACCTCAGGAATGCAGGCGTCCTGCAGGAATGCTCACCACAAGGAACACTGTCTTGGTATAGAGGTGCTTCCCGTTTCCCAGGGTAAACCGGCCCCAGTAAGACATGATCCCCAAGACCCAGGATCCCTAAATATGCTGGCATATTATGGTTTCCTTCAAGGAGTCCCCCCCCCAAATTAAGTCACCCGGCTCCACACTACACCATCCCCAGAGTCCCTCCAATTTCTTTGTCTCAACAAGATTTTTTTTTTAAATAGGGTTTTTAAAAAAAGAAATTGCCTCATTCCTTTATTTTTAATTTTTCTTCTTTTTCTTTTTCTTTTTCTTTTTTTTTTTTTTGCTCTGCCATGACTTTTATCATTTAAAGTATACTACCATTTAAATAAAGATGAAGGGTGACATTTTTTAAGACATGAGTGCTGCTTTGGAACAGTGCTGTTAATTTTAAAAGGTGATTGCTTCAAAGGACGCCCGTTAGCCTACGATGTTCAATAGTGGGAGCTTGGCATGCTGCCAGGCTCCACACCAGCATGTTCCTTTAGTTTTGAGAACTCAAAGAAATACTTGGCTTTTTTTTTTTTCTTGAGACAGTTCTCACATAGCCTAGGCTGGCCTTGAACTCACTATGTACTGAGGATGACCTTGAACTTCTGTTCCTCCTGCATGCACTTCCCAAGTGCTGAGATTCTAGGCTTGCCATCTATGCCTGCCTTCTGCAGTGCTTGAGATTGAGCCAAGGGCTTTAGGCATGCTAGGTGAGCACTCTGAACTAAGCCACATTCCAAACCCTGTTTCATTCATTTATTAAGGTCACGCTTTCATCAGAGGTTTTTTGTTTTGTTTTGTTTTCTTGTTTTTTGTTTTGTTTGTTTTTTTTAACTTCTTGCACCTCCTAACAGATCAATCCCAGCAGCTGTAATGGAAGAGATGAGGCTAGTGAATTCATGATTCACTAGACACTCTGACCCTGAATTATTCAGAAGGCCTTCCTATTAAACCTGTATTAGAACATCAAAATAGAAGAGTAAAGTTCATAGATCAGAATTAAAAAAAAAAATCCTAGTCCATTTCACCAGCAAGATGAATTAATTACCTCACAAGAGCCATTGGTCTCTAACCTGTAGCCAACTCATAAGCCATTGCATAGAGAAGACCAGAGTACACAGGACAAGAATGCAAGAGATTGGATAATAGGAGCGTTGTGACTCTTAGCCTTAGTAAAAAACTAACTTCACTCTATGTACAGCTACACACACACAAACACAACTGAATCATCATTAGTGCACATACCTTTTAAGGTAAATATGTGAGTAGGGACTGGCTTACTACAAAACCAATAAAATTCAAAAGTGCTCAGAAGAAAAGAAGAAGTAGAGATTCTTCTCCCCAAATCCCTGGATGCCCCCATTCTAAAAGGAGGTTGTGTTTGGAAATGCAGTCTGGCTATGATCCACAGCACCTCTCTTTGTCATTCAGGAAAACCACCGCCCTCATCTCAAAGACTGCTTCTACCAGAGCTGGGCTCCTCATCTCCTCTCTTCTCAATTTAACCTTTTGATTCGGCATGAGAGGCCAATATCAAGTCCAGGTGCAGTAACCACACTAGAGAAAATAATTGCTGTCTTGAGGGCATATCAAATTAAAGTTAGTGTGGTGTATTGAAGTCTATATCGAAACATTTTGAGGCCTCATCTGGATTTCCCAATGTCAAAGAAGTAAAAAGCTTCAGATTCCCTGAGTGAGTGAATGTATCAAGGATAACAGCCTCAACCCCATGAAAAAATGGGAAAGCCGCCAACCCTCTGAGGTAAGGTTGAGAGGGATGGCAAAGCCATCTGCTGGCCCATGTATGGATGTTGACAGTGTGTGAAGAAAATGTCCACCATAGCTTTCTGGGACACTTATGGCCTGAAGACTTTTCCTCTATCAAGAATGCTTCTACCAAGACTTGTGATTGATCCATCTGTATACCGTAAATCCTGCCTTCTCGTTTATCTGTACTAATGACCTTGCCTCCTTGTTTATTTGTTTGCAGTTACCCCACCGTCTTACTCAACTCTATGTAACAAACATGCTGAGCGTCCCAGGTGCTGCAGTTTCACCATTAGAGAGCCCAGCCCACCTGATCACAGTTTTTCTGTGTATTCATCTCTTTGTCCTCATTCCCTAGCCAAGTCCAAGACCATGTCAAGGACTTAGCAAAGCCTGACATATGAGAAGACACCACCCTCCTGTTTTACTACCATTATTCAAGGGAAACAGAATAATGCATGTTCAAGGTTAGTACAACAATTAGAGCCTAATAACTGGGACTGATAAGGAATGCCATGTTAATCACTCGCCCCTTTCTCAGTCTTAAATGTGACTTCCCTGCCGTATGGAAAAGGTTAATCATTCCTGTCCTAATGACATCTGCTCAGTACACCAGCCACTTTCTGCAGCCGTGTGTCACTGTGAAGACATGACTTGCAAAGCAGTGCACCTTCTGCACAGCCACAAGTCTTTCAAAGCTTGAGGCAGGCGTGATGAATATCCCACAGTGTCAGGATTTCCTCTCAGAGATCACACTCTTTGAAGACTCACAGGCTCAGTCCCATGTGTTGGTTTTAAAGTTCTAGTGCCTGCATGATTTTTGACTTACCCACACTGATTTTATGGTAGTTCTGATTAAAGAAGTCAATTCAGACTCTGTGAAAGCTGGGAAACATTCTTCCATGCTTGTCTTACTATTGCTGTGGAGAGACACCATGACCACAGCAACACTTATAACGGAAAACATTTACCTGGGGCTCCCTTACAGTTCAGAAGTTTAGTCCAGTATCATCATGGTGGGAAGCAAGGCAGCATGCAGGAGAGTTGCTAAAGAAGGAGCTGAGAATCCTTACATCTTGAATCACAGGCAAAAAGAAGTAGCCTGTTTCACTGGGTGTGGCTTGAGCATATGTGAGATCTCAAAGCCTGCCCCCACAAAGACACACTTCTTCCAACAAAGCCACACCTACTCCAACAAAGCCACACCTCCTAAAAGTGCCACTCCCTTTGAGAGCTATTTGGGAACTATTTTCTTTCAAACCAAAACAGTGCTCTTACACTGAGAGCATTTGATGTCCACATTAGCCAGGGGAAACCAGTATCAACAAAACAGAGATCTGCAAGGGGCTTGAGCAATGACCCTGAGCAGTTTAGATCCTTCTCTACACTTAAGACTTTTCTCACTTAGCTTCTACTTGGCCCAGTAACATTGAAATGCTTTTCTGTTCTCGGTATGTTGGCCTGGAAATTTTCAAGAAAAAGGGAAAAATAGAATAAAAGACTTAGAAATCAATCATGAGTTGAGTAGCAAGCTTCTGAATTCTCATCAGGGAAGAAATGCCTTCCATTTGCGACAAACTCAACAAAAATCAGGTCCAGGAGGAGAACGATTGGCTACAATGACATACTGCCAGCACCTGGTTGTAGCCATTCCTGCAGCAGATATGTTCCTGGACCTTTCATATGTGAGAGCTGATAGATAGATTTATGTTTCTGGGTCTTTGGACCGAGGTTCCTGTTACTTAAATTAAGATGATTCTTGGTTAAGAACAGGAAGGATAGGGAATTAAGTCTTCTGGAATGTCAAATATTTTAGCCTTCACCTCAGGATAGACAGCCCCCAGCTTTAATATACTTCAGCTTTAGAAACTTGATTATTCAAAGAGGAAACAGACATTGTGACCAGTATTCTGCTACTGAAACTTGCCTTTGCATGAACTAGTCTATAATGCAGTAGAGAGAAATCCATGTAGAAAAACAAAGCATGTTAAAAACAAATGCTGGAGAGGTGGCTCAGCAGTCAAGAATGCCATACTTCTGTTGCAGGGAATGCCACGTTGGGTCCCCAGCACCAACATGGAGTGGCTCACAACCACCTGTAACTCCAGCTCCAGAGAACCTCATTTTTTCTTCAGGCTTCTGTGTTTACATACATATCCACACACATATCAATATTTTTAAATTTGATTTTAAAAATGAAGAGTGAGAGACAACTGTAGCCATGGACTGGTGAATGTTAACTTCCATCCCAGAGTGTTCCTCCACACACAGCACCAGCTAAGATCACTGAGGTCAAACCCTGAAAACCAGTAGCCAAAAGCAGATGGTAGCAGGAAACAAGAGCATCTTCCACCTGGGAGCTTCCCAAGAGATAACCTGCGATGCCAAAATGAACTTCCTGATACAGAGCATGAAAACAGGCTTCAGTCAGAGCTAGGTACAGCCATGGCAGAGCCCATGTCAACAATTTGCTCCTTCTTTCTATAGCTCAGTAGTGGTCTGTTGCAGGGATATGAGATGTATTACCTTAAGCCTCAGTTTCCTCTTTTGTAACATAAGGGAAAGAATAACAGACCAACTTGGAAAAGTAGTCCAATGATCAGTATACTAAAAGGGTAGTATGAGAGCTGGCAATCAAAGAACCTGTGATCTTATCAAGTGACAAACCAAAACAGATATGCCGGTCCAGGGAATGAGAGCAGGCTAGAGCCAGGCTTGATTCAAAGGGACTGACTCAACAAGTCTGTCATAAAGGATGAGGGGATGGCACAGTAGGTAAAGTGCTTGCTGCACATGTATGAAGTATGGATCCCTAGCATCCTCTTAAGTGGCTGGTCACTGTGATACTCTCTGTAATCCAAGTGCTGGGCATGCAGACACAGCAGCATCCCTGACTCTCACTGGATGGCCAGTCTGGGAAAATCAGTGAGCACCGGGTTCAGTGAGTGACTCTGATTCAAAAAATAAGGTGGGGAGTAATTGATGAAGATTTGTGACATGGACTACTAACTTCTGGCCTACAAACACACACACATACACTATACACACACACACACACACACACACACACACACACACACACACACACACATATACACACCCTACACACACACACACACACTCATGCACACACACATACACACACACACACACACACACACACACACACACACACACACACACACATGCACCCAGCATGAACACCCAGTAAGAGGATGGGCCCCCATCACAAGAAGCCGCAGTTAATCTAAAGAAAGCTTTGCGAGTTCCAACTTCCCCAAGTCTGTCCTTACAAACATCATCTTCCTCCTACTCCCATTCAGGAAAGGGAAGGAAGGTATATTTGTCTGTACGTTTTAAGAGAGGAAAATAGAACAAAAGCTAAGAGACTGTCTCAAACCTCTGGACTGGCTGTGGGGGAGTACTTTGGCACAGGCAGCCCAGGAGATGAGGCATCTCCCAAACAGCATTTCCCTAACTGTCACAGAGCCTATTGCTCCTAAGTGTGTACAAGAAGAGATGGCAGAATTGGGTCTGTAACGCACAGATTTGCTGTTCTAAGAAATGGAATGATAATAATTTAAGGGAAAGCTTTGTAAGTGGGAATAAGAGCATGAAATTGAGGGTATGAACAAAATAAAAGAGAATTACAAAATGTCACCCAGATCCTGATATGTATTCAACTGCTTCAGGGTCTTCCCCAGGCTCCATGTCAGCTCACCAACAAAGGAAGGAAGCTGTGTGCGGTCAAGCATCCTACGGTTTTGCTGGTGGATGCAGCGTTTTCTCTCCTTGGAGTAGACTCTAAAATGCATGTTAAACACCATGAGTGAATTCTCTCATCATCCCTGCTAGTGAAACACAATTAATAAAATAAAGAAATATGCCCAAAGAAATGGACTCTAGGTTCCAAGGAAGTTCTCTATTGTAGAGTTCCCAGAAGGAGACCCACAGAAACCTACAGTCAGGAATATCTGACGTAAGCAGAACCTTCAAATAAAGAGCCAGCTTATAAAAGTGGGTGATTTGCATGCAAGGGCATCATCTCTATGCTTAGGAAAAGTTCCTGGATATAGCAGGTCTCCAGCCAGAATCAGAACTTCAGTTAGAGCTATGGGAAGAATACCACTAAATCAACCTTTGCCTTTAACAGTCAGAATAAAGAGGAACAGACACACATATGTGCACACACACATGCACTTGCACACATGCATACACACACACACACACACTAGGTCCCATATAAGTTAAAGAAAAAATCAGCATTTCAAGGTCTACGCTCCTTATATTGCTAAGGATAGAGTCTCAACATATTGCCTTGTGTATGGTGCAACTAAACATCCCAGGGAGGTTCTTTTTGACTTGCAAAGGTAGCCCAAGAGCCCAAGATGAGATTAACACCAGAAATTAAACTGAACTGTTTTTCATGAGGAAGAAGCAGGAATCTTGAGGATTCTCAAGGAAAGTAAGAGGCCTGAAGACTCAAGTATATTTTTTAATGAAAACAATGAAAGACAATTCTCAGTTTCTCAAGCCGAGGGTGAGGTTCTTCAGCAGGGGTTATTTGGCAAGCTCTGCAGCAGCTGGAGAAGACACGCTCACAGTCTTCACTCTGACAGTCATTCTTCAGTTCATGAGACTGACTGACATCAAAACCATCACCCTTCCTGAAAGGCCAAAAGTGGAAACCCATCTGCAGTGGGACAGAAAGACCTGCTCCATATCTGGGAGTCAGGGATTGAATCAAAAAGTTTCTGGTGGGTAAGAATGAACCCAGAAACAGTGGTGACATTTCCTTGTGGATTTTTTAAAACTCATTTTATTATGTGCTTAGAATCCCAGACCTCTGTGTCACTTCCCCCAAGTGGGTGTCTTTTATACATTAGAGAAGAGAGGAGGAGGAGAGAGGAGCTGCCTCTATGAAGGGAGCAGAGGCAGAATAACAATATGTAATTACTGGCATAGTATTAGTGTAAGAGCAGAGAGCAAAGAAGGCTAGTGGAACCCTTGCCACATGAACCGAGAAGGTGCAGCAGCTCTCTTGGTGTGTGGCAAGGCCTGGGGACACAGTGGCACAGTTGAGGATGCCATGAAGTAAAGAACTCATTAGCCACATGGTGATCACCTACCTGAGGTGCTCTTGGGACAGTCTGTGATTTCTGGGTGTACTGTAGCCACCACCTCTCTGAGTTATGGGACCTAGCACACAGGTGTGCTGTACTGCATACTCCTGTCTTTAGGCTGGGCTAGGTATCAGTACAGCATGAAGTTGCAGTCCTTTTTTATTTTTATTTATTGCTGTTTTTCCTCTTGTCACTTGAACACTTAATAAAGACAAAACAAAAATCAAAGACATGAGAGAACAGAATGCTTGTTTCCCCACCCTGGCAATCTCCATGTATTGTGGGAGCTTGATCTGGCTAGCCAATGACATTTGGGGTGAGTAGCCATATGGGTATGTTTTTCTCTGATATGTGACCTGTTAGGGTTTCTCTCTCTGGCTTGGATGGGGAAGGTTTGCTGACACACCCTTCAATGACCTGATCCTCAGTTTTCTCCAACCTTTTCTCGTGGACTAAGAGGCAATGGCATTACTTCCCACTGTATCTGTGAGTGTGTGTGTTTCCTATTTCATCACTTAATAAATAAGTCTTCTTCCAAAGCATCTGTGGCTTTCTCACTATACCTGGCACCCAATGTAGCTGAAGGTTTCTCCTTTTGCCTGGTCCTGCAGTTGCTTATAAAATAACCACTCAGAGGCTTAATATTAATTACAAACAGTTTGGCCTATTAGCTAAGACTTATTATTAACTAGCTCTTACAATTTAAATTAACTCATTTCTAGCAGTCCATATTTCACCACAGGTTCTAGCTTGTTATCTCACATCATGTTTCCCCTATGGCTGCTGTCTCCTCACAATCCCACCTTCTTTCTCCCTTTATCTCTGCTTGAATTTCCCACCTGGCTTTATTCTGCCTGGCTATTGGCCAAATCATCTTCTTTAGTAACCAATGGTAATATAACATATTCACAGCATACAGAGGGGCATCCCACATCACCTATGCCTAGGCAGTCAATGATTTATGTGAACAGGTTGGGAGCTTAATATTCCTGATCATTATAGTAAGACAGTGCTACACACATAACTAGTTTCTCAACCCACTGACGAGAACTCGGAAAAGCAGCTCCCTGGGCTGCAAAGACTATAAATGTTTGAGCCATGTTTAGAATCCTGGGTTGTTGGTTTTTTGTTTTTTTTTTTTTTTTTTTTTGAGACAGGGTTTCACTATGTAACAGCTCTGGATGTCTTGGAACTTGCTTTGTAGACCAGGCTGGCCTTGAACATGCAGGCATCCACCTGCCTCTGCCTCTGGAGTGCTGGGATTATAGGAATAGACCACCACTACCAAGAAAATCCTAGGTTCCTAGGTCTAAGCATCATGTGTAAGCACTCCAGCAAATGAAGCAGAAATGGGTAGCAAGCATGTAAGCATATGTTTGATATTGTCCATTTTAAAAATCTGAATTAAAGCAGCATGGATACTTTTAATCAATTAGTAAACATAAAGTTAGGGTCAAGGGGGGACTCATTAAAACACACTTCAGAAAAATCACTTCAGAAAATCATGCTCTGCATGTTTATTGCTAAACAGATACCCCTACCATTTGACCCAGTAGTTCCAATTCCAGGAATGCCTACAAATAACAGATGAGGGCAGACATGTCTACTATTAGGTCATTTGTTATAACAAACAAAATTAATGAAGGTTTATTATTAAGGAAACTGACCCCAACTCTAACATACATGTAATACAGAATTTTATGAAATTATTTTTAAGCATTCTTCTACCAAAATATTAATAATGTGAGAAACTGCTTGAAATATCAAAATAGTAGGAGCTTATAAAATGGTCTCTTCAGAGTGATGTTTGTGAATAGCTTAGTTTCTTAAATTATGCTACAACATGTAGTCAGAACACCCCTATTGCAGGTCACCTCCTCTTTGTCTTTGGTTGTAGTTTGACAGCCATGGGAGATGTAGTCCCTTGTAATCCCTCCACTCTCTTCCTCTCTTCCTCTCTCCCTCTCTCCCTCTCTCCTCTCTCTCTCTCTCTCTCTCTCTTCTCTCTCTCTCTCTCTCTCTCTCTCTCTCTCTCTCCCTCTCTCTTCTCTTCTCTTCCTCTTTTTCTCTCCCTCTTGTCACCCCTCTCTCCCTCTCCCTTTCTTCTCTCCCCTCCTTCTTCCCTCCTCCCTGTCCCTTCTTCCCTTCTCCTCTCCCTCTTCCTGTGCTCCTCATTCCTTTCCCACTCACCTCTCCTCTCTCCACCCAACAAAAGTCACATTTGCATCTTGTGTTTCATCTGACCCCGCACGCTTCTATTCCAGGGCCTTTTCACTTGCAATTCCCTCCACCTGAAGCTGTGATGGATGAGACTCTGAGGCTATTCCTGTACTTCTGAGCAAAGGCCACCTTTTGCTCAGAAGCCAACCAGAGAATCTCTCCCAAAGATCCATGTGAAATTGCAAGGCCATCTCTCCCCCCTCTCTATCCCTCTCTGCTCTTACCTTTATTCATCACCATCTGGCATGTAAGTGTTCATTGTCTGTCTCCCAGCACTGAGGGTGTCACCTTCACATGACTAGAGGCTTTGTCATTCACAATGCTGTTCCTGTATTGCCTAAACACCCCTAGGATAGGACAAGGATGATTTTCAGGAATATTTGACTAATAAAATAATATTGCTAAATAAGCTTAAAAATTAAAGAAAATGGATATATTTATCCAGTGTTTTCTTTGTACCAATGTTGCTATTATTTCCAGTCAACGAAATTATCAGTCAAGGTTGGATGATCACCTCTCTTTATAGATGACAATATTGAGTTGGAAAGATTCACTAAACTGTCCCCAGTCATAATAGTATTATGGGCTCTTCTAGAGTCAAACTGGTTTTGTTATGACATACCAAGCCACCTCTCAATCCTTATATTTGCTGTCATGCAACTGCCAGCCAAGAAATGCAGAGAAGAGTCCCAGAGTACTGCTTCCCTTTGGCACATTTAAAACTGGGAAGAGTTTGAGAGAGAATGTGTTAGCACTGGCATTTGAAAGTTCCCTAGAAGAATGAGTAGTATTTGCATTCAGACAAGCCCTACAGTCCTATGGGGAGCTTACCCAAGCCACAAGCTTCCTTGGCCATTATATTTCATTCTATCTGACCCTATGTACATCCTGCCTCCAGTACCTGTTCCCACTGGTACCACTACTTCTGAGTCACAGAAATTATTGAGCTAGAGATCGAAGGCATGATTCATTTCTTTTCTCAAAACCAGTCTTAAATATTCAAGGCAAAAATAGCAGGCAGAGAATACTGTCACTGCTTCTCTCTGTGTGCAAGGAAGTATTACATACATCTATATTTAATTTTCAACTGGAAAATATTCACTAAAAAAAAAAACATGACCAAGTATGGTGGTATATACCTCCACTCCCAGCATTTGGAAGGCCAGGACAGTAATTCTGAGTTTATGGCCAGCTTAGCCTATGTAACAAGCAAGACCTTTTCCACAAAAAAATAAAAATTTGATCTTTCATTGAGTGGATAACATGTGTGATGAACTATTTGAGCTATGTTGAACACATCAGTTACTCTAATTCTTACCGAAAATACTGAGTGAGAGAGAATATGTTCATTTCACCAGAAGGAGACTGAGGTGCAGAGAAACCCAATGTCATTTGGTTGTAAAGTTCAGGGAATAAATTTGGATTCATTTAACTCTAATACCTTTGTTTTAGTGGCTGCAAGTTTGCCAACTAAGACATGAGTTTTTACACACCAACTTCTTCATATTTTTTTCCAATTTAAATATCCTCCTCTAAATGGAGCTTCCTCCCCCAAGGGAAAACCCCCCTTTAGTAGAACATTATCCAACATAGTAAGTATACATAAAGTTACTCTTCCCTCGGGAATGCTAAAAGGATGGAAACAAATTTTGCAACCAGATAAATTAAGCACACTATTTCTTTCCTAAAGCTATTATTTCACCAACGATTACAGTTAGTGTGCCAGTGTATTCCATGTTTTCCTGCAGGTTTATCAGTGTCCAAGGAAGATGTCATTCAATTTGTTCTCAAAAAGATGTTCTGTTCTAATCTAATCTGGCCATTTCTGAGTGTGAGCATTCCTTTTGCCTGGAGACCTGACTCCCTTTGGGTGCTGATTACATGGCTGATGAGATTCTCTCTTGGGAATGCAGGGGTCAGGGTGAGGCTAGACTCCTCTGGGCACTGTGAAGAGGCCATAGCAACCAAAGCAGCACTAACTCCATGGTAACCCCATACCGCACACAAACCAATGTTCTTGGGAAACAAGAACAAAAAGATATCAGTATGCAGAATTCAAGACAGAAAGCAGGACACCGCAACCATGAGAGGCCACCCCAATCCCAAGAGCCATAGCCAGGGAGTCACTGGAGCTGCAACAGACCTTAGCTGGGGGCCAGCTCTTCACTTCTGTGGACACTGAACAGCATATCTTGAAATTCAATTCTGGAAAGTTCCCTGTACTTCTTAGGGCAGATTTCTCTTTTTTAAAAAAAGCAGTTTTCAGGGAGTGGTTATCTCTTGCTGGATAAGAAATTATCCCGAAATGTAGGAAATTAAAAATAGTATTCATTATTGTCCCCTGTCTCCAAGAACCATGAATTGAGGAATATTTCAGCTAGTTGGTTCTGACTCAATCAATGTCTCTCATAAAGCTGGTGGGTCTCAGGCCATGACAAGGATTGATCTGAGCTGAAGGAGAATCTACTCCTAGGTCATTCACATGGTTTTTGCTTCCAGGACAGAGATGATGGGGGTGAGGGGATGGGTGATAGTATTATATAGAGATATAATTACCTCAAGGTGAAAACCATAGTGCTTGATAACTTAGCCCCAGAAATGGCATGCTATATGTCTTGAGGAGATGTCATTAGGAACCTTCTTGGTGACAATTTGCTGTAGGGAGTCATCAGGCATACATCAGTAAAAACAGACTTCCAACATCAGTTATCTTAAATCTATCTAGAATTTCAAATAGAAATAGACAAGCATCCCCTAAGCACTAAACAATTTTCATAAATCTTACTTGACTTACATGGTTGGTGGGATATACTCTCAAACTCATATCAACTTTCATAAAATGTAGATAGGTTAAAATAAATAAGAGGGGACTCATTAGAAGACACAGAACACCTAAAGACATAGATTACCAAACAACAATTATTTGGTATTGAATAACAAAGTCCAGCAGAAAAAATATAAGTGATCCTCTAATAATAAAGAAACAACAGAAAATTCCATGGTTAAAACCAAATTCATTGTGTGTCCTACTCAAGCTAACTTCATTCACTCATTGTTGTTGTCATTCTCACCACAGCACCAGAGATGAAGGAATGCCCTCAGTCTGAAATCTTCACAGCTGCAATGGTGAAGGTATACAGGAAATGGCAAAGCATGCCTCGTATAGCCAGGACTTGTATTAATGACATTTGCCTTTTCTTAAGAGACACATATAGTGACCAGAACCAAGTTTTTGCTCTCACATATATGTGATTCCATATCCCCGATGTCAGGGACACATATGCTTAGAAAATCAAAAGCTTTCTATGAATGTGCCTAGCTATATCAGAGAGTGAAAGGCAATCTGGCACACTGGTGCCTCTGATTCCTCTTCTGTCTTCACTCTAGTCAGGTGCATGCAGATAGTCATCGCTAAACTACCCAGATCTCTATAAATAAGCCATTCTAGTGACTCTGTTATTATAGATAAATAAATGATAGATAGATACTTATATACATACATGGATGATAGATACATAGGTAGCTGATAGAAGATAAATATAGATGATAGATAGATACATATGCACATACATACATACATAGATGATAGGTATATAGATAGCTGAGAGATAGATGGGTAGGCAGATAGATACATACATACATACATACATAGTTACATAGATACATAGATAGGTACTATACATTTTATGAGTTCTGTTCCTCTAGAAAACCTTGCCTAATACAGATACACTGGCCTCTTTGACTGTCCAGATCTCTGGGCGGGTCCTATTGTCCTTGCCCTTGTTACACTTCTTGTTCCCTCTTCGGTCTTTCCACATCTCACTAGCACTGGCCACCTGAAACTCCACCTGCTCTATACAGCAGTCATCGGCGGCATTAATAAGTGGCTTTCCTACTTCTGACTCCCCATGATTCTCTGAGCTTTGGGCTCATTCACTTGTTCACGATTTTATAATTATTGGCAATTGACTTTTTTTTCCACATGAGAAAATAGGATTTATCTCCATACATAAAAACAAATTCCAAATAGATTTTAAGGTTACTGGGATAAATAGATAATTTCATAGAGACAGGAAATAGATTAGTGGTTCCAAGGGTTGGAGGGGTGGGTGGGAACGGAACAGTCACCAGATGATAAAGGGTTTCTCTTCGTGTATTAAAGCTTTGACTGCTACAGCTCAGTAAATTGTATGCTATAGATATCCTAGTTTGTTTAACATTAAAAAGGCTTTAAAAAGATAGTGATTTCATGATCGGTGCATCTTGCTCTGTGTTTATTACATGTTGCCAATAAGTTTCTTTCTAAACATCTAAATGGACAAGAAAATCATAAATGTCCCAGGAGACACCAAAGCAAAATAATTTTAAAGGTTTCTACAGGAAACACATTCATCAGCATAACAAAACCTCCAAAAAAGATAAAAGAAAAGGTCAGTGTGACATATTTTACTATACATACATAGTAAATTTAATTTCTTCCCAGGATATGACATCATGAAAATTTCAAAGACCAAAACAAAATGTGTGTTACACATATAGGAACATAATATACCACGTGTAGGGATTTAATGTCTCCCATATTTTAAAAAAAAATCTCTTGCAAATCAATAAATACTCTAACCCATAAAATCTGCAAAAGTAGATAAGCATATGAATGAGAGACACGACCAGCTGCAAACGAGACGAGATGTCTGGCCTATGGAGGAGATGAGGAACCACGGAATGCGTCTTCTCAGCCCAGTACCCAGTGTAGTGCCTTGCACATCGGGCATTTGGTGTGTTTGTCAAGAGACCCCTCCTATTGCGTCTTCCTTGAGATTTTATTTGTCCCATTGCTTCTTTCTGTGGATATCTGTCACCTCGCCATCTCTTCCTCTTCAAAACTTCACAGAAATGCAAAAGCATTTTGTATACACATGCTTTGATAAAAGTCTCTCTGTTTCATATTTATCTTTTTAAATTAAAACATTTTTTGTCTTGATATGTTGCCACAACTCAAACTAATTCCCTTTCCTCTCATATTGATTTATGTGTGGTCTATGGAGAACAGATGAATAACTTTTCAATCTGGTGGGGTATGGGGGAGTACTTAAGCATTGTATCTGGAATGTATCTAAGGATAAGACACAAAATTAATTATTTCAGAGAGTTAATCCCTTCCAGATAAAAAACAGAATTTAGGGGTAGAAGCCTGGTACAGGGGAAACTTCCAGGAGTCTACTGAGAGGACCCCTTTTTAGAATCCTAGCAATAGCAGATAAATTGTCTAAATTGGCCGTCTCCTGTGACCAGGTTGGTGCCTGTACAATTGTCATCAGGGAGACATCATTCAGCTACTGATGGAGGTGGATGCAGAGACCACAGCCAAACATTACGTGGTGTCTGGGGATCCTGCAAATAAGAAGAAGGAGGAATGAGTGTAGGAGCCAAAGGGGCCAAGGGCACCACAGGAAGGCTCACACAACCAACTACCCTGGGCTCACAGGGGCTGTAAACTGGATGGACAACCAGGGAGTCTGCATGGGACTTACCTTGGCACTCTGCATATATGTTACAGTTGTGTAGCTTGATCCCGTGGGACACTAACAGGAGGAACAGGGGCTGCCTCTGACTCTTTTACTGTCTTTTGGAACTCTCCTCCTCATACTGGGTCACTTTGCCCAGCCTTAATACATGGGGAGGTGCTTTGTCTTCCTGCAACCTGATCTGCCATGTTTTGTTGATACTCATGGGAGACCTGCCCTTTCCTAGATAAAGACAGAAGAGGAGGGCATGAGGTGGGGAGGGACTGGAAGGGGAGGATGGAGGGGAGCCTGTGTCTGGGATATTAAATAAATAGATGAATTTTAAAAAAGACTAAAGCTTTTTAAGACAATAAATTGGCCTTGGTGCCATGGTTTCCTCTTACACAGCATGGGGAAAGGAGTGCAGATAAGTGGGCAGAGATAAAGGAAAGGTCTTCATCTCGATGAAGCCACAATAGCATGATGAGCTCCTACAAAGAACTGGGAAGTACAATTCATTTAGCTCTTGTGCTGAAGAATTTAATGGGAAAGCATAATCCTCTGAGAACCTGCATTTCTCACTTAATTTCCTCACTGGCTACTGAGTTTGGAGAGGCACCAATGTAAGGCGATTGCACTTCCAGTCACTCTCTCCCCATACACCACGGCCTGCATTTGAAGATCTATTCAGGAGGCTACTGAAAATCTAATGGTTGCCCCATCTTCCCACCAAAGGGCTAGGGTCTCCCTAGAAACTTCTCTTCCTGGGCTCTCTACAGTGCCACAAACCCTGGCTAAAAGCCCTGTCCTGCTAGCCCAATGGTTCTCAACCTTCCTAATGCTGCAACCCTTTAATACAACCACGTTTGTATTAAACCAAAACTCCAAACCATAAAATTATTTCCTTACTACTTTATAACTGTTGTTTTGCTACTGTTATGAATCATAATGTAAATATCTGATATGTGACCCCCAAAGGGTTGAGAATCACGGTTCTGGAGTCTAACTTCCCAACCAGTCTACACTATGTTCTGAAAAGGTTGTGTCCTCATCGTTTCTTGCTGGTTCTTTTGCAAATCTTCTATGGATCTCTGCTTTTAGGATGCTCTCTTACAATCCATTCTTCTTAAGGTCCCCCCCCACCTCTTCTACACCAGAAATTCAAGGCCAAACATGGTTCTCTGGTTAGTAAAATCAGGTATCTTCTTCATGAGACTAAAGATCTCATTGGCTGAATCTGCATCTGAGCTTTTATATCAGCTCATCACTGATTTAACAGTCTGTATCCCAGAGCCCTGGCCAGGCTCTTCTCTCTTTACTGCTTCCTTGTAATGGATGCTCTGTTCTCTACAAACTCTTCCAATACTAGACACACTAGCCATTGGCCACTTTAAATGGAATTCACCTCACCTTTGCCATCAGAGAAATCCATTCCTAGAGAATAATACTTCTTCAATGGTTACATCCATGCATCCATCAATACTCTCCAAGCCCATTACTTAGCCGAGCTCTCCTGTGGTCCCTGCTCTTACACTGTCTCAGCAATCACCGCATCTCACTAATGTGTCTTATTCACTTGTCTACTTCCTCCACTCAAATATGAACCATTAGGGCAGGGGCTCCTGTCTTTGTCATCTCTGCAATGTTAAAAGCTGCATAAGTGTCTGCTCCGTGGGAAATTTGAAGTAATCACATGTTAAACATAACTGGAACTCAACCAACACTTCTGGGTTTTCTTCATCATCAAGTGTTCATATGGCACTTGCCTAAATACAGAGCAAGCCAACCTCCCCAGAGAGCAGACTTCCGCACATATATAATCAAGGCAGTTCTGCCTGCCCCCCTAAAAGCACTTTCCTTCTAAGATCAATAAGATCTTTTCTATCCTCTAATTTGCAAACCTTGCAGAACATTCAAATTTCTTGGAGAGCTTTAAAGAAACTCCACATCCTAACATGGAGATATTTGCACATATATGTTTCTTCCTGCTCTCTTCACAGGAGCTGAGAAAACGTGTTTAGACACCATCAACGGATGAATGGATAAAGAAAATGTGGTGCATTTACACAGTGGGATTTTACTCAGCTGCAAAGAAAAGTGAAATTTTGAAGAGAATAGATGGTCCTTGAAAGTATTATATTAAGCAAGATGAGCCAGACTCCAAAGGACAAAAAAATGCATATTTTCTCTCATAGATGGATCCTAGTTATTAGTGTGTGTGTGTGTGTGTGTGTGTGTGTGTGTGTGTGTAAACGAGTTTAAGTGTAGGTATACACTAATACTAGGTAGAAGACCAAGAAAGGGAAAATGAGCTACTGAGGAGGGGGCTTTAAAAGGGTCACAATGGACATTGATGAACAAAGGAGATGAGGAAAGAGAGGCCATGGGGTGAATAAGGAACTGAGGATCGAACATCAACAAAAAACAAATGTTCCTTGAGATTTCCATAAAGAAACCTAATACTCTGTATGCTCATTAAAACGATGTTTAAAAAATGCATTCCTATGCCCAAGCCTAATCTTGTATCTCTGAAACTAGAATCTGCAGGAGGAAATTACCAGACTATTTTAATAAGCTTTCCAAATAACAGTCTTGTGGATCTGGGAGTGAAAACAATAATTCCATATACCAGATAACATAATGGTGACTTGAAAGCTCTCTAGGCAGTGGCAGCTTTGAAAGGCTCACAAGGGCCTTACTCACAGGAGCAAAAAGTTGCAAGTATTCCTGAGAAATACCATCTAGATAGGGAGCCCCAAGCCAAACTCAGGATTTGTGTGGATACTAGTAAGCTTCTTTCAAAGCTCTCATGGGTCCCAGGAGGTTGACCAGTCTATATGACCTACAATATATAGTGATCTCAAGGCCTAGGGTTAACTGTCTATTTTGGGAAGAAGAGTTGGCAATGAGATCATTTTCACTAGTTGGAAGAATATTTTTCACACAAGAATATAGCATAGAGCCACATGCATGGTGCTGATGCACTGATCTGGAGCGACTTATGTCACACAAAAGATAACTTTAGGATTCTGGACTACCTCATGGTCCAGTGCCAATTCATGGGCTGGAGCATGGTATATGAGTTTGGTGTGTGTTGCTGGCTTTATTCCCATTGTGGTGCCACATTTGAGCCACAGCACTCAAGTGGTTTGAAGTTACAAGGGTTACAGGCATGTTTTATGATACCTGAATAGAGAGTTGTGTCGCATGAAAGGTGGTCCAGATGGACTAGCTACATCCACCACTCCCAAAGACTTTGGGCCCCACCAAATGATTCCCTAACTTGACCAATGTGTCATACCCTATTGCATTGCTATAAATCGTGTCAGACAAGTACACATCTGTACATAAATGAAACCCCTGTATCCAGTCTACAAGTGGGTCTCTCTCTCACCTTCCCTCCCCACTGGCAGCAAGGTACAGAAACCAGAAATCATCCTAATTGAAAGACACCACATTCTGGGACTATACGGAGGTTAAGAGGGGGGAGTCAGAAGATGTGATGTCCTATGCTACATTGTTACCCTCAGGGAGGTGTGTTAAGATAAATCTTTCCGCCAAAAGCTGCCTGAGCCCCACCGCCACATGTGAGTTTTATGCCAGCCACCAGCCCGAGTTAGGACCAAATGAATACACAGAAACTGTATTAGGTTCAATGCTGCTTGGCCAATGACTAGGATTCTCATTTGTTAGCTCAGTCTTAACTATCATAAACCTATATATTTTATAAGACTTATCTTATGGGACGCCTTATTGGCGTCCCTCCTTGTCGGTGGATCACATTCTACCACTGGAGGAGGCGAATGGGAAAGAGGGCCCTTCCTGTTTCTCCTTTGCTTAAATATGAGTCTCCTTGCTATGTCACTTCCTGCCTGGATCATCATTTCTCTACTACATTTCCCAGAATCCTCCCTAACTTCCAGTCCTGTCTAACTTGCTGTCTCATTGGCCAAACAGTATTTTCTTCAACAATCAATAAGATAAACATACACAGTACATTCCCCATCAGAGGTGAGTGAAACATAACTGGAGCGAATGATCATACATACTTTTTCTTGATGCCCCAGGGGAAACTTGTACTTGTGGCCATCGTTAAGAGTGTCATAAAAAACAATCTAAGAGTGTCATTGGAAGCCATATTTACAGATAATGTGATGCCTGGCACAATGCAATGTCATGAGCAGCGATGCAACCAGCAGGATGTAAGTAGCACTGTAGAGCACCAGGGGTCAGAGGTCCACACTGATGTAATGTGAACGAAGAGGTTCTAAGGCAGCTCAGTGTATCGAGTAATAAGGTTGTCACCTTTTGTCCTTAGTGACAGCCACTAGGTTAGCTACCAATGGCAGGAGTGACAGGAAAGAAATGGTTTCAGAACCAAAATAAAGAAGTGGTACCTGGATCCTAGAAAGATCTTCATGAATTCTTTAGATAATAAACAAATATGTAAGTATCTTTTTCTAAATCTTCATAAATGGGGCTGGGGCTATTTTTTTCCTGTGTGTGTGTGTGTGTGTGTGTGTGTGTGTGTGTGTGTGTGTGTGTGTGTGGAGTCTTTCTGTCTTGGGGTATTTCTAGGTTAGAGGTTAGCACTAAGATGTCTTCTTCTATCGTCCCCAGCCTTATAGTTTGACAGGGGTGCTCACTGAATCTGAAGCTTGCTATTTCTGCCCTGCTGAGCTGGAGTTCCCAATGCCCACAGCTTTTACAAGGGTGCTCACAATCTGAACTTAGGTCCTCATTCTCATGCAGTAAGCACCTTACAGCCTGAGCCATCTCCTCAGCCCTTGCTACATGTTTTAATTTGGTCATGTCACCATGTTATTCAAAGGGGTGAATCAGCACATTTCGAGGATCTTGAGTTTGTATATATCCCGATGGTACTTTTGTTTTAACTTAATTTACAACCTGAAATACAGATTTTACAAATGACTAAGCTCTTAGAATCCAGAGGGCAATAAATTGAGGATATTTATTCATTTATCTTTGTGTTGCCAAGAAGAGAAATCCTGACAAATGGCAATTGTTAAATAAATGTTGATGTGCCCTTGATTTCTGTCTTTATGAGAGTAACTGGGATGTCCCCTGGGCTTGCATTCATAACACACCTCATTAGGAAGTATTTTCTGAGCCCTACTGTGTGTCTGCCTCTGGGGAACAAGAATAACAAGGGAAGCTACTGTTCCTGAGGAACTAAAGGCTAGCACAAGAATGTGGATGAACAGATTAAGATACACAGGACTACGATAATGTAGGTTAATTTTATTCTGAGAGAAGTCACTTACACAAGAAACTGATAACCCCAAGTTCCAGGTCCAAGGATCAATGCTCAGCTGCCCTCCATGACCCAACTGGAACCAAGACAGCAGGGCTGTCCCAGACCCCAGACCAAATCCCACATGCTCATGTGGTCAGTGCCACAGGTACATAGTTAGATCCCTCACTACACAAGAAGATAGACAGAATCTCACTAAATTGCCTGTTAAGGGTGGGCTAGAAGTTTAGAGGTGGGAAGAGAAAGCTGGGAGGAGCGACTTCTACCAATGATTTTGAACCATTAAGAAGCTCTCTCTGAAGCCGGGCGTTGGTGGCGCACGCCTTTAATACCAGCACTTGGGAGGCAGAGGCAGGCAGATCTCTGTGAGTTCGAGGCCAGCCTGGTCTCCAAATTGAGTGCCAGGATGGGCTCCAAAGCTACACAGAGAAACTCTGTGTCGAAAACAAACGAAGAAGAAGGAGGAGGAGGAGGAGGAGGAGGAGGAGGAGGAGGAGGAGGAGGAGGAGGAGGAGAAGAAGAAGAAGAAGAAGAAGAAGAAGAAGAAGAAGAAGAAGAAGAAGAAGAAGAAGAAGAAGAAGAAGAAGCTCTCTCTGAGTAGAAAAGGAGAGAAAGTATTAGGTAACTACCTTAGTCCTCCAATGGCCTCATACCACCACTGTTAGCACTTTCAAATCCTTCATAGGGGCCCAGGTCCTTCAGGACTGAGCTGCCTGCCTTTCTTAACTCCATTCGCAACTATACTTCCATATTCCAGACTTTCTGCTCATATCAAAGTCACACACACATACACACAAACACACATACACATACAAACATACATACACATACATGCACATACATACACACGCAAAACACACACGCACATATATACATACACACATGCACATACATACACACTTACACACACATACATACATACATACGCAAAACACACACACACACACAAATACACATACACTCACATACACAAGGACCACACATACAGACACACACACACACACACACACACACACACACACACCACACAGACACGCACACACACACACACACACACACATGCACACATGTACACACAGACCACACATACACACACACACACACACCTGACTTTTTTTACTTTGCAGCTTTAACATTTGCTCTTTTCTCTGCCCAAAACATACCCTGAGTCCTCCCCTTTGCATGGCTTACTTAGACATGCCTTCCTTCCAATGTCACCTCCTCACAAACCACCATTGACCACCTATTTATCTTCCCACTCGACAGCAGAGCATGCCTTGTGGATAGATCAGTTTCTAAGAGTGCTCCATGCATTTTCTCTTCTTCCGGTCTTCTGTACTATTGACTACTAGAGGTCAACTATAGGGCACACGAGCCAGTCAAAGATGGCACTGAGGGGAAATCAAATGGGCAAGTCCTGAGTTGTTTGCAAAAAAAGGTGATTGGTTGCCTAGATTGAACCAAATGAACAGTTCATGCTCACTAGGTAAAGCTTAGGGCACCTCGTCATGTGTGAGGCTGATCTTTAAAACCATTAGCTGGCTGTTTTCCTGCTCTGCAGTTTTTTCCTTTAAAAGATGTTTACTGTGGGACAATAAATGAGTTCCTGCTTGACTAGATTCCCTGCTGCGTCTGTCTCCAGGAGGCTGGGAATGGGTGAGCACTGCACTTGTTCTTCCTCAGACCCAGCTCAACCTTCCATGGTTGAGCTAAGACCTTGCAGTCAAGGACCTTGAGAACCTTGCTCACTGTTAAGCCTCCAGCACTTAAGGGAGCTCCTAGCCTACAGTTACTTCTCAGTACATATTTTGCATGAATTAATGGCAAATGATGATCTGACCTAAACCAGAGGTCCCTGGGATGCATGTGGATAAGACAGAGAAGGGTCAGGAAAAAAGGAAAACCAGGGCAAGGTAGAATAGGCATCTGAACACAACACCACAACATCAGAACCTGATCATAGAAAGGATGGAGTCACTCAAAATTATTCTGGATGAAAAATATGCTAATAAAATTTGTGTTTAAGGGGAAACAACTTGATGGTTATATTGAGAGTATCTGAAGCAGGATAAGTAGCAACTAGTATTCAAAATATTCAACTGGATGCCAATGTCAAGAAAAAAACAAGAAACAAACAAAAAAATAGTTTTTGATGGAGACCTTCAAAATAGTGAAAAATTGACCAGTCTGAGAAACACAGGGAAGGTAAGTCAATTTGCCTATTGATTACAAAGAAAAAGGTTAAGATGACATCTATTCCCAGATACACAGAAGATACCAGTTAAGCATTGTATGTGCATGTTTCTGTGTGTATTCACAGTGCATATGTAGAGGACAGGCAGCAATCTTGTGGTTCTTCCTTGTTTTGAGACAGGATCTCTTGACCATGGGGATCCTCTCCTCTCCACACCACCATGGAAGCACTGTGATTATAGTCACGTACCGCCAGGTCTGGCTTCACATAGGTCCTAAGGATCCAAATGCAGGTCTTCACATGGCCATTTTACCCACTGAGTCATCTCATTAGCTGAGGGACAGCTGACCAAAGTAGATGTATAAGAACTTGAACAAGATGGTGATGACTAAGACAGTAAACACATCTTTGGACATACTGCAGTTGGTTTCCCCATAATACATCTGAGTGCACAGGATGACATATGAAGCATGGGGAAAGAGTCAGGGCTAGAAACTGGAGGTCATTCCTGAAAGGTGATAGGAAACGATCATTGATTATTGATTTGGGGAACATACCAGAGTTAGAAACTATTAAAAATAACGAGAGGCTAGGGAAGGAGAGGAAGTGGGGGTCCCTAGCCTTGGGAGGAAAAAATTTGAAGTGGAAGTTACACCTGCATCCCACAGATGTGAACATGAGCACACAGAGAGGCTGCAGATGAGCAAAGACTGAGGACTGCCAAAGCCAGTCTCATCACTGTGAGCTCCAGGCTATTTGGCAGAGCATTGCGCCTAAGAACAGGAAGAATTGTGTTAAGTGCTGTTCTCTGAAAGGGTCTCAAATGGCTCAAAGTGAGGAGACACATCTACCTCACTAACTTTCCAAACTGCTGGAACATTTTCATCGGCAACATTACTCTTCAGGGTAAGGAGTTTTCCGAAGGCCTTTAAAATCACGCGTTTTCAGAGAAGATTTTAACACATGAACACATTAGCAGCTCTTAATGTGATTTCCTCTCAGGACTGGCCTGCTCACAGCCAGCTTTCACCAGATTTCCAGAGAAGAAATGACAAGTTACAAAGGATGCTGGAACATCAGAGTGAAGGAAATGCTGCAACTCAGCTGGAGGAACCCAGGAATGACACAAGCCAGGCAGCCAGGATAGTAGCTACTGGGCTTGAATTGTTATATTAAGTATTGGTTAAAGAGGACTGGACCAGGAGGGAAAAAATCCCTTAAGTGAGACACCAAACACTGCAAATCAGGAGATGTACCCATTGCTTTTCTTTCTTTCTTTCTTTCTTTCTTTCTTTCTTTCTTTCTTTCTTCCTTCCTTCCTTCCTTCCTTCCTTTCTTTCTTTCTTTCTTTCTTTCTTTCTTTCTTTCTTCCTTTCTTTCTTTCTTTCCTTTGATAAAAATACTTTGACCAAAGGCAACCTACAGAAGGCAGAGTTTATTTAGGTGTCTGGCTCCAAGGGAGAATCCATAATAGCAGGGGGGCCAGGAACAGCAGGAGGTTGGAACAAAAAGCTGAGAAATCGCATCTTCAACCACACAGAAAGCAGACATAGAAAACTAGAAGTGGGGTGATGGTAGAAACTCTGAAAGTCAGCACTGTGGTGACCTATTGTTTATGATTAATAAAGCCACTGGAGATCAGTTTGCAAAGCCAGCCACACTTGTTAGCTATAGAAACTATGCAGTAGTGGTACATACCTTTAATCCCAGGACTCAGGATTAAGAGGTAGACATAGACGGATCTCTGTTAGTTCAAGGCCACCCAGGACTACATGAAATTGAATCAGTCTAAAAGAGTAACAGAGCTCATGCCTTTAATTCCAGCACTAGGATGGTACATAAGACAGAAGCAGGGTCTCAGAGAAGGCATTCAGTCTCTAACCACATTAAGGAGAGCGTGATAGTCTGAGTGACTCTGAGGAGCAGTGAAGTCTTCAGCAGCCTGAGGATTGCCCCTTTGGTCTAGCTGAGGTAGAGGTAAGAGCTAGTGGCTGGCTGCTTTGCTTTTCTGATCTGCATCTTGAAGCTTCAACCCCAATATCAGTTTCTGGGTCATTTATTTTTCTTGTACTACAATGTATGTTTTCCAGCAAAGCTATACCTCCTAAACGTTCTATGATCCCACCACCAACTGGGGATCAAGTGTTCAAATACACAAGCCTATGTGGGGCATAGGTCAACCAAACCACCACAATGGTCAGTTACTTAGCTTTCAAGACCCGAGAGGATGCCCAGGGCAGGACTGGAGGTGTGAGATCACAGAACTAGATAGCGCCGAGAACAAGAAGACTGCCAGAGGGGATGAAAGAGGTGGAAGAATAAGATAGACTCCAAAAGTGGTATTATAAACACAAACACAAACACAAGTGATCTCAAGTAATGTTTGTAAGACAATGGACCCATGGGTTCTTGATGAATGATCATCTGTCTCACTTTGTAACCTTGGAAATGAGACTTTCCTGGCCTAAAATTGCTCTTTTACAGAAACCATAGCTTGGGAGGTTGGAGAGACAGATGAGTGTGTAAAGTGAGAACCTGAGTTTGGAACCCTAGCATCCAGATAAAAGTCAGGCATGGACACCCACAACCTGGAACTCAGCACTGTGAGGCACAGACAGCAGATCTCAGGATTTCACTGGCTAGACAATGTAGCCTAAATGCCAAAAATCTACCCTTAGAGAGATTCCCTGCCCTAAAGCGTAAGGTGGAGAATCACAGACACCAACTTCAGACTCTGACCTTCACATGTCACACACAGAGAACTCACTTGCAAATACATATGTATAAAACACACACACACACACACACACACACACACACACACACACACACACACACACACACACGATAATTAGATTGACTCATTTCCAGGATATTCTCCACAACTACAATCAAATGAAATGGCTTCTAAATTGCTGAAACCAAAACTGTCTTATACTCTTACTGCAACCCCCAAGAATTTTTTTAACTCCATTTCTTATCTACATTAAGGCAACTGTCAGTTGCTTAAGGAGAGAAATCGCCCATTGATTTATTTCTTACCTTCTAAACAACTACTCCTTTTAGGAAGATAAAAGTAAAACAAGCCAAGGGGTGGGAACAAGAGGGCATTTTAAATCTCTAAATCGAAACAGAAGAGGAAGAAAGGTTTGAAGGCAGCATAATAACAGCTTTTCTGTTTTCCCACTAAGAGCATTTCATTTAAAGGTTTGCCCAGGATGCTAACAAGGCAAAGCTTGAGAAATGCAGCAAATGGAACCATTTCTACTTCCAACGGCATTAAGCCTCTCTGCAGGTCAGGGAAGATTAAAAGTTAATACTAAAGACTTGGCACCCCCCACCCTTTATGCTTTTTAAGTCCAGCTGCCCAGGTGTGCCAGGGTACAGACCTCAGGCTGCCTTACCCTAACACTCCTGCAGCTGTTCCCTATACTGAGCATATTTTGTCCCTCAAAGTCACCTGCCTGTTGCAAAGGGCCCTGGCCAGATACCAACTGAATGGGTTTTCCTTGTATCTGATGCTGCTTAACACGGGGGACTTCATCTCCACCACAGCCTATCCCTAAGTCATATATTTATGCTATAACGTCTTCCTATTAAGGAGTACGTAAGAGCTGCGCTGCTGACAGAACTCGGTGCTACAGCACTTAGCCCAGCATGCAAGAAGCCCTGGGGCTAGATCCCTGGCATCACGGAGAAACTTTTTAATAAAAAGAAAAAAAAAGAGTGTTGGGTACAATTTCCTTTCTGTGTGATTTTTTCATCCATTCATTTATTTTGCTGATTTCGGTGATCTTATTTAGAAGCAGTCTATTTCAGTGCTGGTCAATTAGATTAACTGTTCATCCATCTTCTGCTGCAAGCCCAGCCCCTCTGGGTGACTTATAAAGGGGGTGGGTTTATTCTTAGATCTGAAGGCTAAAGTGGAAGAGCGTGGTTCTGAAGAGGGTCTTCATGCTGTGTCATAACACAGCAGAAAGGCAAACAGCCATACACAAGACAGATGTGAACTCATCTTTTTCTCAGGTGCCCGTCTCTACAATGACCAACCCAAACTAATACAGTCATGATCTAATGTGGACTTTTAAAAGTCCACATCTTAATATTGCTACATGGGAGACTGACACAGGTTTTAAGAAGGGACAGTCAAACACAGCAACCAAAAGGCAGTATTTTCATTTCATACTGTTAAAACACTGCAAATGTGAACAATGAAGAATACTTGCAAATAAGTTTCAATTCCTCATGGACCCTTTCTCTAAATGGGTGCAGAACCATGAGCATCAGATGTCCTGACCACTTGATAAAGACTTTGGATAAAGACATGTCACCTGAGTCCCTCCGGCTCCTCTTTACACTCCTGCTTGGAAACACATTGCAGTTTCTAAAGGAAGCAGACAGTCATAGAAGATAAGCAACATCAAAATCATCTTTAAAGTTCCATTTCTAAAAGAGTACTTGTAATTTTCAGCTCTAGAATACTTAGTAATTAGAGATGCAATTCATCAGGAGGAAAATGACAAAGTTGACATTTCTACTGAAAAGTCACTGGAGCCAGAGAATCTGTCTCCAAATGTATTAATTACAGGAGGTTGCTTTTGGATGGTGGCTGGTGATAAACTGTAATGCTAAAAATAATGTTTTCTTTCCATCAGTTCTACAGATTCCACGCACATCCCCAGAAGTCTCAGGTTCGTTGTGAAGAGTTGTCTGACAATGGGCTTTGTTTTCATCAAATGTAATAGAAGGTAAATTCATTAAAATGTTCCATTGTTTCCAAGCTAATGGGATATACCACTCTGTGGGGATAGACCTACATGTCAAACTGGCCTTGACAGGCTGGACTGGCTGGTAAAATACAAGACAGAGTGTGCAAGGGACATGCACAGAACAGAGTTCCTGGTACAATACGCTAACAGCCTTGGTTCATCTGCAGAGATTTCTAGTCTACCTCATAACCAATGAGAGACAGATGGTGAACACTGCCTCCTCTGCTCCTCTCTGATATCCACTTGGTCAGGACTGAAAGCTCCATTCACACAGACTTTGAAAGTTCGTGCCCTTTGCTCACCCCAGTGAAATTATGCTGTTATTTCCTCCTAATTTAATCACAAACTTATTGACTCATATCTTAAAGATACATAAAGAAACACAAACAACTTCCATTCAGCATCAGAAATAGAGAATGGGTGCCCCAACTCAAACTGTCAGCATTCACACCCCACATTGTTCAGAGAACAATGTAAGATGAGAGAGTTCAAAAAAAGTATGCAAAGAAAAGCAAGAATGGGCAAATCTATGGAATTTGAAATGCTCCCTTGGGATGCTATTTTTCACTTTAAGTATTTAATTAACAAAATGGTTATATTCAAGATACACAATGATGACTTAATATACATGTTGCATGCTGATTACCATAGTCAAATTAATTTCCACATCAATCACAATCATAATTATGATCTTTGTGGTTAGAATGCTAAGGTTTTCTTACCAAGTTTCAAGTAAATAATACAGCATGTTTAACTACAGTCACCATGCTGTGCTTCAGACTTGAAGAGGTTACTCAGAACTGGAAGTTTGGACTCTGGAAGTAGCATCATTTATTTGCCATACTCCTAGACCCTGTTCAACAAGCACCATATTCTCTGCTTCAGGGAATTTGATTTTTAATTCGTACAGGAGTGAGGTCCTACAGTAAGCTTTTTAAGTTCCTGCCTTCTTTCACTTTCCATATAGTCCTCCAAGTTCAGCTCTATTTTTACAGACAGCAGGATCTCATGCTTTCTGTGACCGAATAATATTCTGTATGTGTGTGTGGTGTGTGTGGTATGTGGGTTTTCTTATTCACTATGGATAATTTAAGTTACTTCAGTATGTTGTCTATTTGAATAATGCCTGTTGACAAGAGAGGCACAGAGGTCTCTTGGAAACACTGATAGTGTTTTGTTAAGAAATATACTTAGGAGTACAATGGCCAGATCACATGGTACTGTCTTCATCTGAGGAAGAAACTTCCATAGTGCTTTTCATAATAGCTTTACCAATCGACATTTCCACTGGAAATATATGAAATACCTTTCCGTACAATTTGCCAACCCTTGCTGTCTTTTCCCTTTTGGTCAGAGCCATCTACAGAGAGTTTTGGGTTGACATCTCTGTGTGGTTTTAATTTGTACTTTAGTTTGTAGTGATTATCAGGTACCCCTCCAGATTCTGTGGGCCTATTGTAGGCCTTTGGAGAAAAAAAAAATGTCCATTCAGGCCCTTTGCCAATTTCTAAATCAATTTATTTGCAATTTTATTTATTTTGTGTATTCAGTTGTGCTTCTTATGTGCTTCAGATGCTAAGTCTTTATCAGATATATGGTTTGCAAACATTTTCTCTCCCTTCTTAGATCGTCTTTTCATCTTATTGACTGTTTCTCTGTTGTGCAGTAACCTTTGTGGTTGCTGGAGTCCCTTTTGTTAAATTTTACTTTTCTTGTCTTCTGGTTTTGCCATCATATAAAAAACTCGTCTCCAAATCAATCTGAAGCAGCTCTTCCCTACTGCTTTATTCCAGGAGTTTTATAGTTTCAGGTCTTAGACTTAAAGCTTTAATCTGGGCACTGGAGAGATGGCTCCTCACGTAAGAGTGCTTGCTGCTCTTCCAAGGGACATTGAGCTGGCACTCACAACTGTCTGTAACTTTAGATGCAGGACATCCTATACTGTCTTCTGGCTTCCGTGGGCACCTGGGCACATATGCCATCCACACACACATGAACATAAATAAAGTTCATCTTTAAATTTTTAATAAATTTAGAGTTGATCGCCATCTATCCCCTTAGGCAAATGCTACAGACTGAGAAACTTATATAAAGATATATCCTCTTAGTGCTGAAGACTACAAAAATGAAGAGTGAGTAGCTGCATTTGGCAAAGCTCTTCCTTCTGGTGAGGACTCTATAGAGTACCACAATGGCATATAGAATTCTACAGTGACACAGACAATCGCCTGGCAGAGAAGAATGAGCTGGTCAGCTTGGCTCTTTCTCCTCTGTGTTGCCGCTACTTCACTTACGACCCTCATCTTCATGGCCCTCCCTATCCCCAGTCACCTTCCAAAGAGCACATCCGCAGAGCATCTGGGTTGCACTGTTTCTGCACTTTAAATGCTGTCTTGCAGCTTGTTTCAGTCAATGACAGAAACATACAGTCTGGGTACCAGGGACTATGAAGAGCTAAAAACTTTCCTCTCTCCTGGTAACATCAGAGCCTCAGTAATACCATAGCACTACACATTCCCTACGTGTTAATGATGTTGCTGGTGTCAACAAAAGTATTTCACTATCAATCATGTAAGAGCACGGCACACACACACACACACACACACACACACACACACACACACACACATATATATATATATATATATATATATATATATATATATATATAGTACATAATACTCGGGAATGAAAATAAGTGACTATGCTATTTTTTCATGTACTTACTATACTAATTATTGTTATTTTAGAGTTTGGTCTCTTTAATCTATATACTAAAATAATATACTACAAAATGACATATCAATTTTGGCTAACAGTGCCTTCACCTGTTTCAGGCTTACCCTTTTACTTGACTGCATCAAGGAGACCTTGGGTGACTGACTGACGTGTGTCATTTAACTTTCACCCTCTGATGTTCCTACACTGATGACATTGTCTACCATACCACCAGAGAAGCTAGGAAACAAGAGGACTCTAAGAGAGACTTACATGGTCCCCCAGAGAAAGGGAAAGGGACAAGATCTCCTGAGCAATTTGGGAGCATGGAGGGAGGGAAGGGAGAGCTGGGAGAATGAGAAGGGGAGAAGAGGAAGGGTGAGGAGGACATGAGGGAGCAGGAAGGTTGAGTTGGGGGAAGAATGGAGGAGAGCAAGATAAGAGATACCATAATAGAGGGAGCCATTATAGGTTTAAAGAGAAATCAGGCACTAGGGAAATGTCTGGAGATCTACAAGGATGACACCAAATAACAATCTAAGCAACAGAGAGGCTACCTTAAATGCCCTCTCCTGATAATGAGATTGATGACTGACTTATATGCCATCCCAGAGCCTTCATCCAGCAGCTGGTGAAGTAGACGCAGACACCCACAGCTAAACACTGAACTGAACTGGAATCCAGTTGCAGAGAAGGAGGAGTGATGAGCAAAGGGGTCCAGACCAGGCTGGAGAAACCCACAGAAACAGCTGACCTGAACAACGGGGAGCTCTTGGTCCCCAGACTGATAGCTGGGAAACCAGCACAAGACTGATCCAGACCCCATGAACGTAGGTGTCAGTGAGGAGACCTCAGAAATCTATGGGGTCTCTTGTAGTAGATCAGTACTTATCCACATAGAGGGATACTCCCTGAGCCTAGACACACAGGGGAGGGCCTAGGCCCTATCCCAAAGGATATGACAGACTCTGAAGATCCCCCATGGAAGACCTCACTTTCCCTGGGGAGCAGAAAGGGTATGGGATAGGTAGGGTGCTAGTTGCGGGGGGGGGGTCAGGGGAGGAGGGGAGGGAGAGGGAACTGGGATTGACATGGAAAACAATCTTGTTTCTAGTTCAAATAAAAAAATGGAGAAAAAAAAAAAAGAAATTGCCTCATGTACTGCTTCTCATAACATAGCCTTACTCCTATGTGGCCCTTAACTGTACTTCATAATGGAGAACAGGTTTAAAGAGGAGGTCCAGTGGAGATATGAAAACTACAGCAATCCCCTTTGACAGCTTTGGCTTGGAGGCCTCTGGAGTCCAAAGAGAAAGAGGAAAACAGGTGATTTGGTGGAAAAGTGTCTTTCTGGTCTCTGAAACATTTCCCTCCCTTCAGTGCTGCCTTGGGCTGCATTTCAGGTGTTCAAGGCTTTCAGGCCATGAAATCGTATTGATTGACGGGGGTGGAGTTGCTCAGTCTCTGGCTAAGTCTCATTCTACAGAGGTGGAAAACAAACCACAACCCTGAAGGCTATTGCTGCTTCCAATCAGACACGAGCAGCAAAACGCTGGTTCGTCTTTGCATCCAAGCCAGGAAAGCCATAGAAAAATGCTGGCCCATTGTAATGTTTCAGATTTTGATTTTCCTGTAATGTTCTGCTGGATACACAGGATTAAATGCTTATTATCAAAAGTGTATTTCTCACTCATTCACTTTATAAAACAGGATCCTCCCCCACCTTATGCTTTGAAAGGAGTCTTTGATCCATCATTAAATAAACACCTGGTTCTCCAAAATGAGACACCTTAACCAATCAGGGCAAGGACCATTTTCAAACAGACCCACACTGAATCATCACAAATAAGGTCTATATTCTTATCCAAAAGTAGCCATCAGCAGGATGTTAATGGAATGAGAATCCTGACAAGAGGAATATTTTCTAGGACTATGAGAGACAAAATGCTATTCTGGAAGTCACCCTCTAAATGCCTTCATATCTAAGTAATGTCTTCCAGTTTCTAATTGTGTATCTTCTAATGTCCCAAGATTCCTGTGAGTTAGGTCAAAGAAGTGTCTGATCCATGCTCTCTGGATGAGGAATCTGAATTTAAGCAGTCTTTTAGAGACTGGATCACTAGTCATTGCTCAACTTTACCCAAGTACAGTAGAAGATCCTAGAACAAGAGTTCATTAGTAAACTCCAGAATCTACTACCCACAAACTACCAGGGAAAGTGACCATGCATGTCACTTTCTCTTGGAGCAGATGCTGGTTGTAGCAGATACACACATGGAAAATTATGCAAAAATAATTTCACCATCACTTCTGGGTAGGTTGTAAAGCAGCCAGTCTCTGGAGTCAGCCTCTTTGTTGTCCCCTTGGACTCTTTGCTTATCAGGATGCTTTTCCTCATGTCTACCCTTCTCAGCATGGGTAGGAGGAAAGCAACACATTCCTTTAGTAAATTTATCTAGAAAGCATGGCCACACTCAGCTATCCTCACCTCTGCCTTGACTCGGTAATACATGAAAAACTTTAGGCAACTGAATTACATGCACAGAATAATAAGAATATTTTGCTTTGGTAAAAGGAAACTTTTATCTTCTTAATTTTGAAAAGACTCACAGTCACTTAAAATAGGAAACATTATTATATTCTCCATAACTTAGAAAGTCCATCCCAGCCCCAAACACCAGTAGTAGCAGCGCCTGCCCAAGATCCAATAGGATGAAGGCAAAGGGAAAGGGGTTGTCTAGTCCTCTTGATCGCATGCCCCTGTGTCTAGGGCAGGCTCTAGAACCTGATGTTGAGCTTAGTTATAAAAACTTGCCTATTACATAAAAGAAAGTTTCCCATTGACATAGTAAAAAAGAACTTCAACCAGAAAGAGCTGTGACTTTCATCATGCTCACACTAGCATGGGCCAGTTTAGGAGTCTTAGTCTGCAAGGGTTCTATTTCTCCTTCCTTTCAGCATTTGCTCCATGGTCCAGTCTTGTCTTTACCATCAGTACAATGCATTCCCATTAGTTCTCCTTAGGAGCTGTCCTTATATATAATGAAACACTCTAGTTAATTAAGGGATCTGCTTCCTGCCTGTGAACAACCCTTCTCTTTTGTATTATATACCTAGAAATGCTAAAGGCAAGCTATAGAGTGAAACCTAAGGGTACCTTAGATCCCCAATTGTTTCCTATTTATATTAAACTTAAAATTTAAAACATAATAGATCTCAAGCTAATGCTGCTTTCAAACACATTGTGGTATCTTACTAGTATGCCAGAGGAAGGTGATCTGTTGCCCATGACAACTTTCCATTGCTCTTAGTAAAACAATAAATTATATACAATGCAGTCAATCACTAGCTACAGTGAGGCAGGCTGTCCTACAATCTCTTATGGTAGGATTATAGCAGAGAGAGATAGAGAGAGAGAATCTGTTCTTGGCTAGTGGGAATTGTCTCCCAGACTGACTTTCGCACCTATTGGTATTCCACCATTGTGGATGCAGAAAGATTGGCACCTTTCCTGAATCCCATGATAGGTTGGTGCATTCTGCTTACTTCTAAGCTCCAAATGGGAGTGCTGGCTGACAGTGAATCACAACTGCCACTTGTCTTAAAATTACTCCTAGTCCATTGGAATCACTTTTCCCAGAAATGGCTTGGAGATTACTCTGGGCACAGTCCCCTCAGGGAAGGGTAAGGCAGTGGCCTGAACAACATTGCAGAGTGGCCACTATTCTTCCCTGTAGGATAACACTGGGGTCTAAACAAGTTATAGAACCCCCTCTACCCAAAGACCATCAGGCTGGGTTGGCTGCAATCCTCCCCTAAGCCCTCTGTAGCTTCTCTGGCTTCTCCCACTCCCTTCAAAACCATGCCTGCATCTGAATCGCATCTCTAGTTCTGCTTCTAGGGGAACCAACCCAAGACTCAGATTCCAAGTCATGGACAAGACTAGCACAAGAGATCATACCCCAGTACAAACAGCAGCCCAGCCGGTCCTTTTGAAGTGCATGTCTCATTTTCAGTCTAGGTGCTGCTTTTGGCATCAAAGAATAGGAGCTACTATGGACTTCAAAGGCTGAGTCTGTGTGTTGATGGGTACATAGTGCCGATCTTACAGCACCAGCAGCAATCATGCCTCAAGGAAAGGAACTGAGGACATAGAAAATATACCTTAGGGGCTATGTGGAAAGATTTGGGGAAGACACTACTGACTGCCAAGGAGGAACTAAGTCCAGTCATTTCATTGGAGTTCTGAGTAGAGCTCAGGTGACAGCACACACTCTTCAGCGCTAAGGAAGGTGCATTTAAGCACAGCAAGACGATGACAAAGGGTCCCCTGCAGCAAAGCTTTACAGTAAACGTCTCACCCAAGAAAACCTCTTCCGGAAGGTGCAGTTTTGTGTCTAGACTCTTTTTAAAAATAGGGGTGGGGCTCAAGTGTGTCAATTCTGTGACAGTCTGTAAATGGCTTAAGCACTGTGACTCCTAAGTTTCTTGAGTGCTGAGGTCATTTTCACCCCACACACCAATCCCCTTGAACAGGAAATCCATTTCATTTGTCTAGAATCTGTCCCCTCTCTGGTGACAGGGGTGTCATTGTAAACCAGCTGCCTAAACTCTGCCTAAGTGGAACAGTTTGCTCACCCCTCAACCCCAGTCAAGTCAGGTCTAGCAGAAGAGACTTTCAGCTAGTGACAATGATGGGTTCTACAGACTGAGCCTTGCCATTTAGAATGTGGGAAGTCAGTCTGGAAATATACCTGGAAGAATTAGGGGAATTTTCATCCTAAATTATTGATCCACATAGAATGAAAGTTGGAGATGCAGGATCTCCTTTTCCATTACAAAGAGACAGGCTGCAGGAGAATAAAACCAACACGGAAATAAGACCTGAAAGACACAAAACAAGTCTCTAAATTTATTCCTATTTTTTCCCATTACAAAAGGCAATAGAACCTAACACATTTAGGTTATTTTGTGTTATATTCCTGTCAGTTCTGATCTAATGCCACAAGTAAGCTGCAAACCCAAGATGATAATCTCATATGCTCTCTCTCTCTCTCTCTCTCTCTCTCTCTCTCTCTCTGTGTGTGTGTGTGTGTGTGTGTGTGTGTGTGTGTGTGTGTGTGTGTAGCCAAAATGTCTCAGCATCTTTATTAGCAAGTATCACATGCTTTTAACTTGTGGCAATTATATTTAAATTAAAATTGTAGTGATCACTCCCCTTTGGACATATCTAAGATGTTAGCCTGAATTCTGTCCCCATGACTTTCATGGCAGAATGGAAAAGACAACTTCCACAAGCTACCTTGCATCTCCTAATGCATGCTATGGCACATATGAGCCACCCTACATACACACAAATAAATGTGGTAATAAAAAAAGACTGTGATCTTTGGAAGAGTCTAGAAAATTAAGACACAGTTCCCTTACCTTGGAACATCGTAAGACTTGTAGCTTCCGGGAGAGCCCATTAGATATTAATGGTAGCCTGCTGTACTCAACTCCATTGGAAACAGCATACAGACATCAATTTGAAAGTTGCTGTTAAGGAATGTTTTATTAAAAACCCAACAGAGAAATAGGTGAGTCAAGTTGTTTCCTGGATCCAAACTGCAAATTGTTGTACCAAGCCATAGATGATGACTCCACTGGGACATGGGCTTGTATTTTTAAACTTTTGAGATTGCAGATCAGCATGAATAGAACAACCAAAAAGAACAGCTTGTCCTGCTGTATGACTCACTGGAAAACTTTCGTTTGTGACATTTCCTAGCATGAGTTCCAGAGCTAAGAGTTGGATCGCTTTAAACTACATTGACATTCAGATGGTGTCCATGTGTGTGTCTGTGTGTGTGTGTGTGTGTGTGTGTGTGTGTGCATGTACTCATGCCTGTGCACACATGGGCATGAAGACAAACCAGCTCAACCAAGTGTCATTCCTCACATGCTAGCTGTTACCTATGATGAAACACCATGACCAAAGCACCTTTGGGAAGAAAGGGCTTATTTGGCTTACACTTCCATACCACTGTTCATCACTGAAGAAAGTCAGGACAGAAACTCAAACAGGACTGCAACTCGAGTTCTAATAGGTCTTAATAATAAAAGCCCGGGGTCAGCTAGAGGGGTAAAAGCTGAAAGATCGGAGAGATGAAGGAGCAATCCACAGTCACACCTTACCTCAGAACTTTCCAACTGAAAAGAGAGCTAGTTCCTGTTCCCTTCTGCCTACAATCCTTTCTCTGCCCAGTGGCCATCTCACTTCCTGTCTGTCTGTCAGTTAGTGACAAGCTCCACCCTCTGATCTTGAGACATGCTTTATTTGTACAAACAAGGTATCACCACACAGGGCAGGAACCTAGAGGCAGGAGCTGAGATGCAGAGGCTGTTAAGGGATGCTGCTTACTTAGTCTCCTTTCTTATAGAACCCAGGAGAACTAGCCCAGGGGTGACCCCAACCACAGTAGGATTGGCTTTCCCCCATCAAATATGAAATTAAGAAAATGCCTTACAGGCTCAACTACAACTCAATCTTATTGGAGACATTTTCCCAATTGAGGTTCTCTCCTCTCAGATGATGCTAGCTTTTGTCAAATAAACATAAAACTAGCCAGGACAGTAGACAGACAGGACATGGGTAAAATTCATAGCAAGACAAAAGTGCAGGGCCAGGAACAAAGCTCTGAGAAAGATGATAACCAAAATGTTTCACAGGCTCTAAAACTCCCCAATTCTGTTTCATGGATTAAAAGTATTAATTCTAAATGCTTAGTCATGTCTGAAGATAGAGAAACTAAAAGGAAGAGAAAGAAGGAATACCAATTCAAACACAGCAGACACAGAAGAGAGTAATGAAGGCTTTAGCTAGCAAAGTCAAAAAAAAAAAAAAATTAAGTCCGGAGAGACAGGGAGCCACTCCAGAACACAGAACACACAGTTCAAGGGCTGAGCATCTTGGTGGAACCCAGAATCCAACCCTGAGCACACTTTTATCTCCCACAGCTGCAACAGCCTCATCCAAGAAGTCATGAAGACAGACCAAGATGGTTCCAATAGTCCATTGGCCATGGCTTGGACAGTCCTATTTCCAAAATCATTTCAGTCTTATCACTACGCAAGCCACCCACTTCTGCGAGCACAGGATTGGCAGCTTGTAGGACTGTGATTCACCTTGTACACCCAGAGCAACCTCTCCTTCAAACAGTGTGGGGCAAAGAAAGGACAAGGGCAAACGGCCTGCCAGTGCTGCGTGACCCCCAACACACACCCATGAGAAGCCCCTGAGAGGTGGGGACTGCTCTGCTCAGACAGATGCAAGCTTGTTCATCATGCCTGGAGCACTCTGTTTAAAATACAGACATTTCTAGGATTCTAAAACATTCAAATTCACAGACTACGGGATGAGGCTCTGAATTCCAGACTGCTAACAAGCTCCCAGGTGAGTTAGATACCCAGCCAACCTGGAAAGACAGGATAAACCAACCCTACAAGGTCTCCCAGAAGCTGCCTCATTTTCCCTCACCTGGGCCTCCTCATAATTGACCTGCCATGAGTCTTTTAGGCATCCAGTGCTTATTATATGAGGCTCTTCATAGCAGTGACTCCGGCTTGTGTGCACTCTAGAACCTCCTAGGGGCCTTAAATGTGAGAAGAGGCCAGACACGTGTCAATATTTGCTTAAACAGCCCAGGTTATAACAAAACACCGACAAGCTTGGAGATGGCTGCTTTGTCATCTCACTACTCTGTAGCAGTCTGCAGGCTGGCAGCACCTGCTGGGGAGCTTGTTAGGAACACAGAAGCCCCATCCCTGCTCCAGTGACAACAGATTCATCTCCGTGTCTTAACTGACCTCCATACACAGTGTGTGAGGGCTCTGGTTTTAAAGGCTCAGCTCTGATTTTAATGTTGTCAGACCTGAAGAAGTGGAGGCATAGTGAAAAGTGGCTGCTTTTAAGGCCCCGGTGACCTCGGGGAGATCCGATGCCCCCACACCCCAGTTACGCAGGACTCAAGGACTACCTACTCCTTTGAATATTTCCATTTGGCGACAGTCAGCACTAAAAGAGCGGCTCATGAGGTGGTTAGTTTGTGAGATGGAGGCTCAGTCCAGATGGCTGAACCACAGGCCCTTGCACAGGGAACTGTGGGGTGCACACGAAGCCACAGTACCCCAGATCCAGCAAGGATGGATTCTTGTCAGACCCACCTGAGTGATGGCAGCCCAGCTCACATGGCTGAGGACCTGCAATACAGCAAATTTGGGTTTTAACTCACACCCCCAGGAGAATCTCTTGTCTACACGAGTTGGAAAAACACCTGACCCAACTCTTAACATGGTAGCTGGGAACTTTGCAGGGCAGCTAATAAAATGCTTATCTATCCAGTCTGAGCTGTGCTTTTCCAGAGTGCTTCCAGCATATGCTTTTTGGTTTTTTGTTTTGTTTTGTTTTGTTTTTTAGATAGACTTCTCTTCCTTGAGTGCTTTGGCAAAGCCTAAGCAGTTCCTGGCTTCTGCTGGTTCACAGGAAACCCACAAAGGGCCCTAGAAGAAGCTGAGCTGGGATAGAACACAAGAGGCATGATTAATAAACTTGTTTTCTCTTTGAATTGCAAGTAGAGGGTATGAGAAAATTTTGGTATTTTTTGCCATCATGAAAAATGACCTAATAAACATAATCATGAAATTTCCATATCTGAAGCTAGAGATGTAGCTCTGTTGGAAGAGCAATTGCCTGAATCATGGATGAAGACCAGGGTTTGATCCCTGGCACCTCATAAACCAGGCATCCTCCCCCCCCCCAACTCAGGAGGCGATGGCAGAGGATCAGAAGTTCAAAGTCATCTTAGCTACATAGAAATTCGTTGTTGTTGAGATAGGGTCTCTCCTGGTAGTTTTGCCTGGGCTAGAATTTGCTTTGTAGACCCAAGCTTGCCGCAGACTCAAGAAGAGCCACCTACCTCTGCCTTCAAAGTGCTAGGATTAAGGGCGTGCCCCACCATTCTAGCAATACACAGAGATTTGGGGGTGGGGACACTTCAGACTACATGACACCCAGTCTTTTTAAAAAATGAAATAATAATTTAAAAATCCATGTTAGAAGTGCTTTCCTGACCCAGAAACCATAATCCAAGAGTCATTGAGTGGAATAATGCCAGGAACAGTGTGGGATCCAAGATTAACTCATTTTACTAATTTTATGGAGTGCTATCAACATTGCAAATGTTATTTTAAAACGCTTCTCTGATTTCTCTTCCAGGTGGAATGTTGAGCCAAGCTCACTTTGTTGCGTTAATCTGGGTGTTGAACTAAATCCACCAGAGGAAACTATGACCTAACTGAGATTATCAGAACTGTACCCTCTCAGGTCTTTAGAAATAAGATCTGCACTTCTGTGGGCTAAGCAGAACAGTGTGGGAGGATCATGCCCCAGTTTCATTTATATTGCCATGATAAAGAATTTGGACCATAAGCTATTTAGCAAGCACTGGGTTTTTGTAGGCTTACAATTCTGGTTACAGTCTGTTGTTCAGTCAAAGTGGAATGCAAGCAACTGGTGATACCATACCCACCATCAAGAGCAGAAAGAAACAAACACACATCCTGTTTTCTCTGGTTTAGATCTCTCCTGTTCTATAGGGTTCAGGACAGCTGGCCTGGAGGATGCTGCCACCTACAGTGGGCTGGTTCTCTTAAATAAATCAAGACAATTTCCTGTAACACGAATAATAAAAGCCCAGAGACAAATATTGGGGTTCAAGAAAAGATCAGAGAAGCAAAGCAGCCAAGCTACCAGAGAGCTCTCACCTCTACCAGAGCTGGTGTAATCCTGACCTCAACATGGCTGGAGACTAATTACCCAAGACTAACTACTGAATGCCCTGCTCCTATTTATATACAGCTCTGATGGGGGAAGTACTTCTGTGTATGTTTATCTTATTGATTGTTAAATAAAATGCTGTTTGGCCAATGAGACAGCAAGTTAGACAGGACTAGGAGTCAAAGAGGATTCTGGGAAGTGTAGTAGAGAAGTGGTGATCCAGGCAGGAAGTGACATAGCAAGGAGACTCATATTTAAGCAAAGGAGAAACAGGAAGGGTTCCCCTTTTCCCCTCCGCTCTTCCTCCAGCGGTGCCATGTGAGCCACCGGCAAGAGAGGGTGCCATCGAAAGGCATCCTCTATAAGTCTTATAAAATATATAGATTTATAATTGATACTGAGCTAACAGATGAGAATCCTAGTCATTGGCCAAGCAGCATTGTACCTAATACAAGTCTCTCTGTGCATTAATTGGGGCCCTAACTCGGGCGAGCGGCTGGCATCATAACACATCTCTGGTGCTGGGATTAAAGGCATGAGCTCTGTTTCTCTTTTAGACTGATTCACTCTCATGTAGCCCTGGGTGGCCTTGAACTAACAGGGATCCATCTGCCTTTGTCTCCTGAGTCCTGGGCTTAAAGGTATGGTCACCACTGCCCAGCTTCCAGGGCTGTGGCTAGATTTGCATTCTGATCCCCAGGAAGAGTCATTAAACCATAAACAGTACATCACCATGATTTCCCACAACTCACCCACAGACCAACCTGATGTAGATGATTCTGCAAATGAGACTTTCTTCCCATGTGTGGCTAGGTTGCTGCGGCAAGCTAACATAAAAATTAGCCAGAACAGTGCCCAGTCCACCCTTGGAATGCCCAGAGGCCAGCTTCTCTTTCAGACAGACAAGGAACGGTAATAAACAGACTCAGCAATGTTAGTCTTCAGTCTTCACTGCTGTCCTGAACTGACTAGAGTGCCAGTACACACGGAATATCAGACCAGTTCTCTTTTTCTCTTTCTTCCTCTTGAAGTAAAGTTAAAATGCACACACAGTACACTGTTACCCAATAAGTATGGAAGTTTCAGTGAACAGTGAATCTTCATGTAGGTACATAACCTATGAACCACCATCTGTACACCACCAATGGACCTCACAACCTCCTGGGGATGTCTGTCTCTGGTGCAATGGACCCTCTACACCAATTCCTCTAGTGACCACCACAAGCCATGAGAAGTATTTCCCACAGCCTGTGATCTATCTCAGTCAGGTTGGGTGTGCCCATACTCACCTCATATAGATGAGGGCATACTCCTCCTTTGCCCAGCTTCTTTCACTGAGCACTTTGTTTTCTGTAGCCACAACTCCTTTCTATTGCTGTACAGTGTTGCATTGTGTGACTGTTCTTTTGGTACCATTATCCATCTCCTCGACTGCTATAAACATTCTTGTGCACGTCACTGGTGGATAGAAGCACTCACTCATTTCTTTTGGATAGAGTCCTAGAATTGGAAATTGGAAACACTATATCATACTATGGGAAGATATCTAATTTAGATGGTGTTTCCCAGGTGACCATATTCATTTTGACCCTGATAAACCATATGTGGCAGGGCTGCTATGTCTCTCCCCCAGCTCTTAGAATTACCAGCTCTATGGAATTTAGAAGCTATGGAGAGGGTTGTCTCACCAGGCTTCAGTGCTCTTCCTGGGCATCTTGAAGACTCTAGGGAAGAGATTAGCAGACTGTTTCTTGATGCACTATACATCTCCAAGAGGTGGCAAGAATGGGATGCATGTCTTAGGAAGTGTGTGGCAGTCACCGGACCCTATCTGCTTAAGTCAGATGCCGTTGGGAATATGGCTTGTGGTGGTCACTAGAGGAACTGTGACAAAGAATCCATTGCACCAAAGGCGGACATCCCCAGGAGGGATGTGAGGTATGGTGGAAAAGGCTAGAATGGAGAAAAGAGATAAGAGAAGAAAAATGAAGATTAAAAGTCGGTAAGAAGCCTCCATCTGTCAAAATGCTGCTGGGTGCCAGCTGCAACGTGGTGGGAGGTTAGTGCACACACAGCTCCCCATAGAAACAACTGCTGCTTGCCTTTTTCTTTGCCGTTCAAGGCAGGATCTACTGCAAATAAATGAAAGACAGGCTTTTGATGGCAGGTCTAGAGGCTGCAGGAGAACACAGAAGGAAGAGACAGTTCACATGGCAGAGACTCAGACTAAGAGCAGGCTCCAAGACAATGGTGCTGAGCTGTGGCTGCGGCTCAGTTGGTACAGTGCCTGCCTAGCATGCATGAAGGCCTGGGTTCAATCTCCACCCTGGTGGTGCACAGTTGTAATCCCAGCACCAAGGAAGCAGATGGCAGGAGAATCAGAAGTTCAAGGTGATTCTTGTCTCCATAGTGAGAGCCACTGTCAGGGCATTGATGCCTGGGGACCTTCTTAGAGCAGAGTTTCCTTGGCTAGGAATTGAGGATTCCAAAGCCTGAGGCATCCTGTGGTTCCCAGTTGTTCTAGATTGTTTTGTTTCTTTTAGTTTTTGTTTTGTTTGGGGGATTTGTTTGTTTGTTTATTTGTTTGTTTGTTTAGAGACAGGGTTTCTCTGTGTAACCCTGGCTGTCCTGGAACTCACTCTGTAGACTATGCTGGCCTTGTACTCAGAGATCCGGCTGCCTCTGATCTTTTTTTCATAAAACTATTATCTTTTTGTTGCCTTGCTTGTTTGTTTTGATTTTCTTTATGCTTGAGAATTACACACATATATAATAAAATATGATTATATGTACCCTATTCTGCCCCTAACTCATCCCATGTCCCCTTCAACATGTCCACTGTCAACTTCATAGTGGAATACATATATTCCAGTAAGTCCAATTAGTGCTGCCCACCCGTAGATGGGAAAGCTACCAGTGGCCATTCCTCAGAATGAATGACTCTCCCTCTCACAGTAACTATCAACAGCTACTACCTCCTCAAAAGGGCTGGGCCTACAGACCATTTCTCCCATCTGTGCCAGAAGTTTACCTGGGTTGATCTTCTGTGGGTAACCACAGTGATGGTGAGTTCACAAATAAGATAGCTGTGCAATGTCCAGTAGACAGCATCTCACACATTCCTTCCTTTCTCAGGCTCTTTGGTACCTCCTATTCCAAGGCATCCCGCGTGGTAGTGATGGTGATGGTGGTGATGGTGATGGTGGTGATGGTGGTGATGATGGTGATGGTGGTGGTGGTGGTGATGATGATGGTGATGATGGTGATGGTGATGATGATGGTGATGATGGTGATGGTGATGATGGTGATGATGGTGATGATGGTGATGATGGTGATGGTGGTGGTGGTGATGGTGATGATGGTGATGATGGTGATGATGGTGATGATGATGGTGATGATGATGGTGGTGATGATGGTGATGGTGATGATGGTGATGGTGATGATGGTGATGGTGATGGTGGTGATGGTGATGATGATGGTGATGATGATGGTGGTGATGATGGTGATGGTGATGGTGATGATGGTGATGGTGATGGTGATGGTGATGGTGATGATGGTGATGATGGTGATGGTGATGGTGATGATGGTGATGGTGGTGATGGTGATGATGGTGATGGTGGTGATGATGGTGATGATGGTGATGGTGGTGATGATGGTGATGATGGTGATGATGATGGTGATGATGATGGTGGTGATGATGGTGATGGTGATGGTGATGATGGTGATGATGATGATGATGGTGATTGTGATGATGGTGGTGATGGCCTTGGTGGCGGTGATGCTACTGGTGCTGGTGTGACATAGATTTATCCAGTTTAGGGGTGAGCACAGGAAGTTCTTCTGCCTCTAAAAGAGCTTCTCTTTCTTCAGTCCATCTGTCGAGAATAACCTGAACCCCACTCAACTCTTCTCTCACACTTGGTCTTCCAGGAAGCCCTCCCACCTACCCTTCTCCCTGAAACCCCATTTCCCACCTTGACCAAAGCTCCATAGTACAGCTCCTGCATTGCCCCCCACTCCATCCATAGGAACCTGCTCCAAAGCCTGGCACACGGTAGATGCTGTGTGATGGCTGAATGAATAGTTTATAACTCCCTGAGCGCTTGAAGAAATGAATGTGCAGTCGCTGTTTTAAACTCACGTACTTCTCATTTCTGTGCAGTTTTTTCAAAAGAAGACAAAGCAGTGTTTCAGTTCACCAATGCTGAGCTCACACTCCTGCCCCATGTCTAGCCAACGAGCTACCAAACACTTGGGCAGGCACAATACGGAAATAAATGACTACAGTGCTACTTGGGCCCCCAACCTGCTGCTGCCCCAACTCCACCAGATTAAAGGGACCGGAGACATCTCGGTGTACATCCTTGTCACCTTGCAGCCAGGCATCATTGAGGGGAGGTAGAGGCAGCCTCTGTCTCCTTTCCTAATGGAATCTATAAGGCACAAAACACAACAAATCTCCCTGCGGCAGGCTCATTACAGGAACCTCAGCTCCTCTACTTCAAAATCAGAGGTAGGTCTGTCGTCCCCAGGGCTGGGCCTAGAGATTGATGGGTTTAATTTGATCTGAGTAATTCATAATGTAGCCCCAGTGCCCTTATCAGAGCTGTCACTTGGTAGGAACATAAAATCAAAGGCAGGCCTCAGAGACCAGCTGTGATTGCCAGTTTTCGGCTGTTCTCAGCACAAACTGCTAGACGCAGGGCTCTGAACTCGTCTTTCTGGCCTCAAATTAAAGCGAAGACACAATGATTCTCTCCACCAGCAGCTGAAAAGCCAACTGCCTGGCATCTGAAGCCCTCTGTCAGAGGATGGCACCTGCATCCTCTGTTCAATTGTCACTGTTCTCCATAGTTGGGACAGTGGAATGAACATGATAGCCCCACTTTTCCACCTTTCAAAGTCACTCTCCATCCTTGTTCATTTAGTCTGAGCCCCTCTCATTGTTGAAGTCGTGGTCAAACCTCTTGGCACCTGATGTCCTTTGCAAATATCCACCTGCTAGCCCCTGCCTCCCGGAGTACCATGTGCCCCAGCAGAACCCAGAAGGCCACCCTTACTTTGTCTCCTGAGCCCCTATCCACTTAGCAATATGAAATTGGAGTTGATATCTGGTCTCCCTTTTAGAAGGGAGGAGTCCAGGCTCTGCTGCCTTGGTGCTCCTCCCAGAGGAGTGAACACAGTGGACTCAACAGTTACAGAAAAGGGCTTTCAATGAGAAAGGATTTTACAGTTCTTCTATAACTCAATCTTGAGTCTCTAATAACACTACAAAGCAGAACTGTAATTAACTAGAAACCTAATCTGAGCCTGTAGAGTCCTGACCACAGTGTGTGCTCGTGTGTGTGTGTGTGTGTGTGTGTGTGTGTGTGTGTGTGTGTGTGTGTGACCTAACCACAGTGGTGTCTTTGAAACTGGAACATGAAGGCTGTAGTCAGAGGCACTATTTCATCATTCCCTTTGAAACAACCATGCTGGACTTCAGAAAATTGCCTCAGGTTACTTAGACTTTTTCTATCTCAAACCCTTTTCAATAGATTTCTCTCTCAACGCTGGCTTCTCCTCTGGCTTCCATGCATGCATGCATGCCAGCAACAGAGCTCTGGGAAGCACCTGATCAAGTGGTTGCTTTTATCTTCCCCCCTCCCAGACCAGCCTGCCTCCATCGTGCTGCTCTGAAACACTCAACGTCCCCATCACATGTGCCCATCACATCTTCCAGGCCCTATGACCTGCACACCCCTGCTCCAGCAGCATCGGGCTCAACCGGCCTGTTTTACACCCTGCTAGCTTCTATCAGGAACACAGAGAAGGGTTGTGGGACATATATATAATATATGCAAATCTGAATAGGAATCTACATTCTAGCTGAGGCTGGAGATCAGAAAAGGCTGAAAAGTAGCTCTGCAATCAGTGCTTCCAGCAATGGGGGAGAGACCCATGCTCACCCTGAAGCTGATCCAGCAATGGGGGAGAGACCCATGCTCACCCTGAAGCTGATGCAGCAATGGGGGAGACGCCCATGCTCACCCTGAAGCTGATGCAGCAATGGGGGAGACACCCATGCTCTCCCCGAAGCTGATCCAGCAATGGGGGAGAGACCCATGCTCACCCTGAAGCTGATGCAGCAATGGGGGAGAGACCCATGCTCACCCTGAAGCTGATCCAGCAATGGGGGAGAGACCCATGCTCACCCTGAAGCTGATCCAGCAATGGGGGAGAGACCCATGCTCACCCTGAAGCTGATGCAGCAATGGGGGAGAGACCCATGCTCACCCTGAAGCTGATGCAGCAATGGGGGAGATGCCCATGCTCTCCCTGCTGCTGATCCAGCAATGGGGAGATGCCCATGCTCACCCTGCTGCTGATTGGATCCTCATGGGCTCCAGGAAGTCACCTTGCTACAGTCACATCAGGAATGCTACTGTTTCCTCTGCTACTCACAAAGCAATACTCTCATTTATTTGTCTTCCAGATCCTGACACCTTTTCAAACAAATACAAACAAGTTACACAACTACATATCATCCCATAAGATTTTTAAGAAAAAAAAATGGGATAAAGAACAATAAATAAATTGATAAAAGATTAAACCAAGCAGTGAAGTGTAGTTTATAGATGCAGCCGTTTTTGCCACCTCATACACCCTCCTCCTCTGTGACTTGACACCACCCCCAGCGTGGAAGTGTGGTCTGTGTCTCCCTTTCCTCCCTACAAGGCGTGTGGTTCCTGTGCAATACATAGAGTGTGGGCATGAGAAAAGACAATCCAGCCTTGGGCCAGTGCAAGGAAACAGCCACAGCTGGAGGCCTGGGGTGCAGTGCAATGAAACAGTCACAGCTGGAGGCCTGGGGCCAGTGCAATGAAACAGTCACAGCTGGAGGCCTGGGGTGCAGCCAGGCTGATGGGAGCTGCATTCCTAAGTTATCTTGTTGCTGTGATCAAATATCCAGGAAGAAGGAAGTTAGGGGGACAAGCACTTGTCTTGGCTCACAGTCTAAAGCTGCACACCACACTGCCATGGTAGCAAAGACGTGCAGAAAGAGCAGGTCTGGGCTGTGGCAACAAGAGTGCATGGCTGGGACTCCCCACTGCCTCCCATCTTGGTGGCGCTAGAATCAGACACGGGACCCACAGAGAGAGGTCCAGTTATAAACCTCAAGGATCACCCCCCAGTGACCTGCTTCCTCCAGCCAGGCCCCACCTCCTGAAGTTTCCATGGCAACCCTAAATAGCAGCACCTGCTGATGGACACATGTTCAAACCTCTGTGAGGCAGAAGTGAGGGAAGTTGGCACCTGGGCCAGGTATGCCCGGCCTTTTGACATTTAACACAGTACTGTCATCTACAACGTTCACACGCAAGAACTGTACAACCAAGTCACCAAAAGAACCTCAGATGTGTTGAGGTGAGGTCTTTCTGTTGCACTTCACTCAAAGCTATCCAGGGAGCATTGGGCCCTTGGGCCCAGGGTAGACAAGCCTATGCCACAGGGAAAGCCAGATATAAATGCTCCAGTGACCGTCCAGGTCTTCTTCCATATCCAACCACAGGGCACAAGGGTGAGTCTCTACCCCGCCCCCTCCACCAGTAGAGTTCTCCCCAGATTCACCTTCTGCATAGTCAAGCCTCTAGTACTGTAAGTGAGCACACATTTGAACAGTTCTACATAGAGGCTTTTTATTAGAGAAACAGGAATGTCAACACAGGCACAATGTATTGTCTTAGTTAACTATTCCTAGTCAGTAGCTCTGCAAACGCTCACATCCTACAACAGAGTTCATTTTCTTGCAACCTATTTGAGCCAAACTTCGTTAAAAGCAGCTCTATCTGGGAAACATGAGCCTCGTTTTCCTGCCAAGTGACTCATAGAGACTATTGCATTCGGTCTGCCCAGTCCCCATGGAATCCTCTAAAACCCTTTCAAGTGGACCACAGTTGTCTCTTGGGTAGCTTCACTTTGGACGTGGTATGAGACACAGACATCAGACACACCTCATAGGCAGCTCCATCAGACAGCACTGGACGTGTACTGACAGAGAGGACAAAATGAATTACTGCTTTGAGAGACTCTCAGAAAGTTCCAGGTGCATTTTGATGGTGAGTGATGATGTATCTGAAAATTATCCACAGGGGTCCATGGCCTTGAAGACAGTTTTTGTGCAGGACAGGATGGCGATTCCAGAATCACCAATTGACTATTCTGAGGCTAGGCAACTTCTACTCACACCATGGCCCATCACAAGAAGGCTATTCTTTCCGTCATGCACCTAGAAGGAAAACATGCATGGAGGACATGGACATACCAGTGTGCAGCCAAGAGTTCACAGACCTGATCTTGTTGATTGATAATGATCACCCAGGAGACACACACTACTGGCATCTTCACATAAGAACAACACAATGAGGCTGAGCATCACACTGCTCTCCCCTCCCATAGGAGGTAGTCAGATGCAGCTGCAACATGGGACCAAGAGGCCCTGGAAACAAAGTTTGTACATCTGAAAGTCCTTGTGTCCAGAGCACTGCCCTCCTTCCAGGCCAGGAACACTGTGGTTTAAAGGCAGAAGACAAGTGAGGGGCAGCACCCTTAGACCAAACCTTCACTGGGTTTTGGCAGGAAGGCAAGAGGAGGCAGGACAAACACAGTTCAGGACTGGCTTTATTCCAAGGACTTCAATTTACAGAGATGACGTCTAGTTGACTGCTGCTGGGATGTACTTGCCAGGCAGAGGAAGGTTGCCTCTGGTTTACAATTCAAAAGCATGATCTTGGGTGAGCAGTGAGAACTCACTAGTCCCGAGAGAAAGACTTGTTTTTCTGATGCCCTCATATCATATGAAATAGATACATGTGAAGACATGCTTACGTGTGTACCACATGAGCAAGATCAAGCGATGAATATGTAGCAAACTCAGACTGCCAGAGCCATGGCTATGTTCTAAATCTGTGGAAGTTAAGGTGACGCCAGTGTGGCACATGACTGGGGACAAGGCAGGCTAAAGTGATTGCACTATGAAATGATTAACACTAACATTCCCTTCTGTCTTACTTTAGATCCCTCTGGGCAGAACAGGAGGCCACCATTAGGGCGCAAGTTTCTCTTGGCAGGTGTCTTTAGGAAGCTGTAGGGGAAGAGTAGGAGAAGAGCGAAGGAAGGAAGGCAAGTGTCAGGCTATCCCTGAGACTTCTGTGTGGCTGCCTCTGGGAGAACAGGGCAGGACCTCCCACATTCAGGACACCTTGCTTAGCTATTCACCTGTGGCACCAAAGAGTGTCTTTAGCATCCACTTAGCAGTCATTGGCTCTTACAAGCTATGGGCTGTCTCGGTATGCTCAAGTCACTCCTGTCTGTAGTCTGCATTGAACAGCTGAACAAACTTTTGTGACTATGGGAAGGCCCATCAGGTAAGATAGATCTGCAGGTGTTCACAGCAGCTACAGTCAATCCTGGGGTCAATGGGGGTATGGCACACCCACCACCAGACATACCTGTGGTATCGTCCAGGTCAATCCCCAATGGATGCACTTGATTGATTTTTTCACTGATTGGTGCTTAGGCTTTCGTGAACCTGGCCCTATTCTAGGAAAGCTTACAATAATGGAAGTACAGCTTGGTCACTTCTCAAATAGGACTCTCCTCAGTGCTCCTTGTGTATACAGACCCCATATTCAAACATCCCTCACTGATGCACTGATGAGTCCAATCTTGGCCACAAATCTTACTAGTTTCTCCAGGATTGGCTGTGTCCTGGAAACGTCCAAGCATTTTCCTCTTAAGATATAGTTGGCAGACTTTCATTACTTTCGCCTCATTTCAACCTTCAGAAAGCATCATACGCTTTTGCTCTGGGCCCCAAGACATTAGTCAAAAGGAAATGAACAAGAGGTAGAGGGGAAAACCCACAAAAGCAATATCATTAGGATGGTCTGTTCCGGGGCCAGGCAGCCCACACAGCCACTTCTGCTTTGTGCATATTTACTCAAAGCCCTTTCATTCTACCCCAAGTTCCAAGGTTTGCTTTCTCAGGAGAAAAAGAAAAAAGAAAAAGAAATATGAGAAAACATACTTTATAAAAGTCTGAGGTTTTCAGCTAAAGTTTGGTAACTTGGTGTCAGCAAGATCCAGGAATAACCACATTTAATAAAAAGAACAAAGGAAGGCTGTAAGCAGGACATGGACATTGATTACTGTGTTATAATCAATTTGAGACAGTCCCTTTAACAACAACAAACTAACAGGAGGTATTGTGTGGAAGGCTATTAGTGACCACTGACATACAAACATGTGTGATGTATGGTGGTCCTCAAGACTCTTATTATGAAAATGGGTACATCCATGCTTGAAAACTGTTAATCTTCATTATGTTTCTCCAAACCACTTCATTTCATACCAGTTAGCTAGGCTGAATCCACCGGAGGTTTCTGCTAAGGAAAAAAACTTATAGAATAGCTTGCTTTATCACAACCTATAGCACAACAATATAACTCGTATTATAGACCATTGGTCATGAAGAGAAGGTTACAAGCAGCAAGAGTCATGTGTGAGGCCAGACCCCAGGCCTCATATATCTCACTATGTCATGACAGGAGCATGCCAGGCTGGCACCCTCCCAGGTGTAAATGCTGCACCAAGTGACATCTATGTATATATGATCTTTGAAAACCTGTGATGACATCTGGAAACTTCCAACCACAACTATGAGATGACCTTGTGCTACAGGACAAAAGGAAGAAAGACTATTTCTGGGAGAGTCATGGAAGCCTTTAGCCAATGAGTATTCCTTACTCAACCATTGGATAGTTCTTGATGTAAAAAAGAAACAGCATTCCTTTTCCCATTGTGCCTTGATTGGGATACACCTACTGTGAGTTCCTCTAGTCACCAAACTGATGGGGAATGTACTGTGTATGTTTATCTTATTGATTGTTAAATAAAACACTGTTTGGCTAATGAGACAGCAAGTTAGATGGGACTAGGAGTCAAAGAGGATTCTGGGAAATGTAGTAGAGAAGTGGTGATCCAGACAGGAAGTGACATAGCAAGGAGACTCAGATTTAAAGAAGGAGAAACAGGAAGGGTCCCTTTTCCCATTCACCTTCTCCAGCGGCAGGATGTGAGCCACCGGCAAGGAGGGACGCCAATAAGGCGTCCGATAAGATAAGTCTTATAAAATATATAGATTTATGATAATTGAGACTGAGCTAACAGATGAGAATCCTAGTCATTGGCCAAGCAGCTTTGAACCTAATACAAGTTTCTGTGTATTCATTTGGGCCTAACTCGGGCAGGCAGCTGGTGTAAAGCTCACATATGGCAGTGGGGCTCAGGCGCCTTTTGGTGGAAAGATTTATCATAACACAAACTTTGAGTGGCATAGGAGCTGCTTCTGAAATAACTCCAAATCTGTGTGTTTATGACTGTTTCTGTGAGCTGTCCACACCGATCTGTGTGTTTATGACTGTTTCTGTGAGCTGTCCACACTGATCTGTGTGTTTATGACTGTTTCTGTGAGCTGGTCCACACTGATCTGTGTGTTTTAAGACCCTTTCTGTGATCTGGTTCACACTGATCTGTGTGTTTATGACCATTTCTGTGAGCTGGTTTCAGTGTAGAGATTTTAATAAGCTTCAAGGGCACAGTGCAGCAAATGTAATAAGATAAGAAAACGAAAGACAGATTGAGAGTCAGGAAGGAAGACTTTATCATTGCTTGAAAATGGCATGATAGCAACTAGAAGGTCTGACAGGATTACAGAATTCATAAGCAGTTTTAACTCAAAAGACAATAATTATCTGTAAAAATAAAGCCAAGCCATCATAAATATGACAGAAAAATAGATTCTTGGCTATTATAGAAATGATATTCTGAAGTAGTTCTTAGACTTAAGATCACAAAAATTTAACCAAATAACATAAAATAAAGTTTAATAAAAAGACCAAGAATTCTAGTGCAAGGATTTGTTTTTAGGAAGCAAAAACACATATAACAACTCATGCTTTATAACAGTCATTGCAACACTGAAAAATTAAATACCTAAGTCTCCATTAGTAGAGCATTAATTAAATAAACCATGGAACAATGTTGCTAAGAAATTCTATTATGTAGTAGATAAAAAGATTGAGTATAATCATGGAAAGATGTATAACACATTGCCAAGGAAGACAAGTAATCTGCAAGACAACAAATTCAGAACCATCTCATTTACTCAACAACATCGTATCACAAGGCTCATTTTTCATTGTACATCGTGTGTGTGTGTGTGTGTGTGTGTGTGTGTGTGTGTGTGTGTGTGTGTATTCAATGAAGGTGAGAATGTGGAAAGATACACAGTAAATAGAAAATGTTGGGGAGCTTCCAAAACAGAAACGTTTCTTATCTGTTTGCTTAAATATATGCTATATATTTATATTTTATATTTATATTTTATATGCTATAATATATATATATATATGTATATATCGTATGCATGCATTGCTTGACTGAAGCACCCTGATACAAAAGGCAGGAGAGGAAACATGGTTGTAGTAGGTGCCCTTGAGATCCCCATATCCTTTTTGGGCTTGGTCAGTGTCCAAACCTGAGATGACAACAGCAAATGAATGACATACAGCTCCTGAGAGCATGTGTCCTCACCTAGCAGAAGCTTTCCCTGGGGTCACAATAGCCCTTGTTGCATTCCCACCTCTAGGGCTCATCTGCCTTTTCCCTGCTCTACAGAATTTTCTCTGAGTTTTTATCAACCAGAAGACATACCCTGAGCACTGCTACATGTAGAATATTATGCTGGAGCCTCTGTGATCCAGATACCATCTACTGTTTCCATTACAGTCCTCAGACAGAGTACAGAGACGAAAAAAGCAAAGAAAGTGTTAGCCCAAAGCCAAGATCAGGGCTCCAGAGAGGTGATGGCCAAGGACACTCAGTGACTCTGACCTGTGTTCTGACATCATTCCAGGACTTTCTCAGTGACCTCACCTGAGCTCCAGTGCCTGTTAGAAAATTCCCTCAACTTAGCTTTCCCCTTCTAAAACATGGCTGCAGTATTTTTCTAATGCCAGACATAGTGCTGGGCATTTTGTTCAAATTATTTCACCTGGCATTTACATACAATTGCTTTATCTTGGTTTTGAGGCAAAGTCTCATTGTAGTCCAAGCTGGTATTGACAATGACTGAATTTTTCAACCTCTACCTCCACATCCTGAGTGTGGAGATTACAGGCATGTGCCCACACACAGTTTACAGAGTCTTGGGGGTTGAACCCAGACCTCATGCAAGAACTCTGCCCACTGAGCTATATCCCCAGCTCCCTTGTATGCAATAACTGCATTACATCATAAAACAAAGTATTGGAAGCAAACACAGTTCAATTGCCTGCCCAAGGCCACCAAGCTTCACAACTTTAGTGAGTATGAGTCAACCACTTACTTATACAAACAAGACTAAAGGAAGAGTTTTGTATTTGTAGGGAAATAGAGAATTAAGTGGCCTAGGAGAAGCCTATGATGTCAAAGAAAAACAAATCCCAAGGAAAGAAAAGAAATCACAGCTGTTCCTGAAAGGACCAGATAAACGGATGACTTGTATTCTTGGTTATTAAAATGGCCCAGCTACCATAGCAACAAGTGCAGTAAGTGCCTGCACCCCCTTCCAAGACAGAATATTGTATGGCTCTATTACACTAGGAGCATCACATAAACAATGACAGGCACTTTTCTGTCTCTCTGAGAAAGGATGTTTCTGTTTTCCCTCATTATAAGTACACAGTTCCCATTTATTCTTTGCAGGCTTGGGAGAGGGGTAGAGAAGAGATGGGGGTGGGAGCAGGTGAAGCTGAAGATTGCAGATTCTGGGGAACTGGAGTAGCCACATCTGCTAGTCTCAGAATTACACTGGCTGCTTTCTGCCCTGGTCCTCTTTCCTCCCCTTTGCCCTCTTCTGCAGCTGAAATTACCATTCAACCCCTGTTCCCCAGTCAAGTGGTCCCTGCTGCAGGGTAGGCTGTGATAGCAAAGTCCACTAGGTCCTGGAAAAGTGTGTGGTACCTGTGGGTGGTGGTGGAGAGAAAGGGCTTGTGTAGAGATGACGTCCCCCAGAATTTCATCTTGCAGGACCATCTTCAAGGGCAGTTAGAAAACAAAATGTAGCTTTGTTCTACATCTGTGTACCCTGCATCTGAGCATTTCACATGGGGGCTGGAACACGAGTGGAAAATAAAGTGAAGACTTGTAGGGTTAGGAACAGAGAAAACCAGAAGTGATACAGAGCAAGGGCAGGGACAGTGCTAACTGTTCCGGAAAGGGTCAAGCCTGGTGGCAGCCAGCAGAACACGACTCAGGTGAAGCTCTTGGACGGGGCCATACTACCAGCATGTGACATGGGTTTTCCAGGGAGACTGACTGTAACGATAAATCTTTCTGCCTGTCCTCCGAGCCCCGCCACCACGTTAGGACCCCCAAAAGAACACACAGAGATTAATATTAGGTACAATGCTGCTGGCCAATGACTAGGATTTCTTACTTGCTATCTCAGTGTTAATTATCAACCATAACTACTAATTTATATATTTTATAAAGACTCATCTTATCGAGGATGTCAGCCATAGTGTCATATCTTCCTGGGATCATATGATGACTCCACAGAGAAGAAAGGAGGAGGAAGAGAGTGAGTTCCTGCTTTTCCCTGCTTATATTCTGAGTCTGTCTGCTATGTCACTTCCTGCCTGGATCACAAGACTTCTCTTTACTACATTTCCCAGAATCCTCCTCTACTCCTAGTCCCACCTATCTTACTTCCCTATTGGCCAACAGTGCTTTATTCAACAACCAATAAGATAAGAAGGACTTCCACCATCAACTGACTTTCGACAGGCATCGAAATTTTGTTAAATGAGGAAACTGACCTTCAGCAGCCAGGCTTACATCTGCCAATCAGTACTTACTCCCATGAAGGGAAAAAAAAAAAACTAGGAAATGATCTTGTCAACAGCATGCTGAAGCCAACCTGGGTAAATCTGCTGGATGATAGAGCCAATATGGATTGGTAAATGAGCCAAAAGACATATTCCTGACACCATGCTTTGAGTTCCTGGACCCACTCATGAGTGGACTGCACTCTCCAGGCTTCTAATTAACTAATTAATTATACCAGCCAGAACACCCCCTACTTGTGGGTAAGCCACTTGTTAATGCAACACTTGACATTCAGATGAGTTAGTCATGCCGTCCCTTGTCCCTCATTCCACAGGTCAACAGCACCCTGCCACCCCTCCCTATGTGATAAGCAGATATGTTCACACTTAGACACCCTTACAGAAAGAAGCATCAGCAAGCCAATGGGAGGCAACAGAGGGGCAGACACTTAAGTGGCTCACAAGTCCTCCAAGCAGAGCTTGGATGTCAGAATCTTTAAGAGCCAATTGTTTTAAGGTTATCAAGGTCTCAAAGAATGAACTGACTGAGTTAGGAATATAACCAAGGCTTCTGCCATCAGAGTCATGAGACTGATTTTGAAACAAGAACAATCCACTTGAGAAAGTATTTATACAGCTGTGCAGTGGTGGCTCACACCTTTAATCCCAGCACTCAGGAGGCAGAGGCAGGTGGACCTCTGTGAGTTCAAGGCCAGGCTGCTCTGCAGAGAGAGTTCCAGAAAAGGGATACCAAGAGAAATACTATCTCAAAGAAATGTACTTCTTCTTTGATGTCACCAGGGAAGTTAAACATTGTCTTTGAAATTTCTAAAATGGCCCAAATTTTCTGGAAAAGAAATTGGAGGGTGGGGATGGTATTTATCCAGCTAGAATCAGCTAAGGAAGAGACATATATACTTCTGCGTGTGATATTGGCATGGGCTTCTGGGGCTGTGTGGCTTGCAGCCTGAAGAGGGCTTTCAACAGACCAGACCCATGACAAGAAATGAAACCAAGCTGTGGTCAGTTTCATCTTGATGACCCCAATGTCACCTTTCTGGTGACAGCTCAGAGAAGGAGGGGAAAGGTCGATTCTCTGTTTTCATGTTTGCCAGTTGAAATCTAAAAGACTTCCGAGCTAAGGTGAAATGTTACTTCACGCCATATGGAGCACAGAATAAAGTTCTACAAAAGCTGGGAGTGCCTTTCTCAACTGTTAATAAGGAATAAAAAATGTGGATTTGGAGGGAGCAAGGCATCTTAATCTTAATATAAACACCCTCACTAGTAACCCCAAGTCCCAGTGGACAACTGGAAAACCCTCACAGACCAGATATCAGGTAGAGTCTCCAGGACTTGAAGATATAGTCCTTTAGAAATATAGATATGCGGGGGCGGGGGGGGGGGGAGATCCTAAGAATTCCAAAAATTCTACAATAGCACATATTTGAATACAACAATCCTAGCAGCTTAGAAGTGAAAAATCAAATCATCCTAGACACTGCATCAATTTTAATGGCAGCTCTCTCAAAGTGAAGACATAAGAAAAGAATACCCACAATTGCCCATTCTATTTCCCTTGTTTTTCAGAGTTTGGCTTGAGTTACAGCAAACCAAGCATAACACGTAGAAAAAGGAACACAGAACAATTGTCAACCACTGTCAACATGATAGTCCCCTAAGAAAACTTAATAGGAAGATGAACTTTTTTTTTTTTTAACTAATGATAAACTCAGGAGTCTAGGGAGATGCTTCAGTGGGTAAGGTGAGTGGCGTTTAGCGTGGGGATCTGAGTTCGAATGCCCAGAAGCCATGTAAGCCATGTAAGCCATACATATGCATCCCTGCTATTCGGAGACAGAAGGCAGAGACAAAGTCACCCCAAAAAGCTGGGGTGGGTTAGAGGAAACTAGCCTGGCGCATACAATGGTTAAGTAACAAAAGATTCTGCCTCAAACAATGGCAGTGCATTGTTTGACCTCTACAAGTGCACCATTGTACCATGGGACAACAGACCTCCCACACACACATGAACACACACACACATGAACACACACACACATGAACACACACACACACACACACACACACACACACACACACAATACATAAAACTAATAACACATTTATTTTTACACCAACGATAACAAGATCAAGATGGAAAGGAAGCCAGTTAACAATGCAAGAAAATGCCAATTGCTCCTTTACCTGCCTCTGGGCACTTGGATCTAATATTAATCCCTCTGGTCCTCGGGGGATCCAACTGTAAAATAATATTAGAAACATTGAGATCACATATTCATGAGTTTACATAGTTTCACATATGTGGCACCTAGCATGAAGTCTGAGTTTCTTAAATGTTCAATAAAACTGAGACCCCTAGTTGAGGCTCTTGTCTCTCTGGCATCTTTCCACAAATGCATGCATTTAACCATGGGGAGAACGCCACTCAACTATCAAAGAAACCACCCGCCCCATGGCTGCCCAAAGCTACAACCCCAGTTGCTACCTAGAAAGAAGAACAAGAAAGTCATTTGTTACCTGGTCTAGCAGCTGAAGTGTACAAAGAGTAAGGACTCACACTCACTGCTTTGTGCTTTTCTGATGTTCAAACAGCTTCTCTGGTGGTGGCCTCCTCTGTTATCAACCACTAAGACAGCTCTCCTTCTTTACTTGGTCTGTGATATTTCAAGTCTGTACATGACACTGTGAATAGGGAATTTTCTGTGAAATGTTTGGGGACTGAGAAAAATTACTTTAAAATTTAAAAGAAAACTGCAAAAATGGATTTAACTACTATTTAATTAAATGTCTACAAAATCTACCATCATGTCAATTCTTTGACAGGTAGAATTAATTTCATAAAAAACCATATCCTATTGAGTAGCATTGGGCTGTAGTTTCCTGTGATGTATGTTTCTGAACACACGTGCACTGAAGAATTCTTGAAATGATTGCAGGGAGAAATTGAAATCACCAATAAATTGCCTTGCAGTTAGTCAGAATCATTTTTAAAGAAAAGATAATAAAAATTCTTTTTCAAAACTGCTCAAGAGAATGAGATATTTAAGCATATTTTAAAACTTTGCTTTAGATGCGGTCTTGCTATATTACCCTCTGGCCTCAGACATGCTGTCTTCTGATGTGATGGAGAAGGGGAATATCTAGGTTAGCAAAATGCCTGCCACACAAGCAGAGGACCTGAGCTTGTTTCCCAGGACCCATGTAACAAAGCCAGGTGTATAACTGGGCAAGGTGGCACATGCCTTTAATCCCAGGACCTGGGAGGAAAAGGCAGGCAGATCTATGAGTTCAAGGCTAGGTTGGTCTACATAGAAAGCACCAGGTCAGCCAAGGCTACATAACAAAACAAAACTTGGTGTGATAGTTCAAATTTGTAATCCCAGTACTGGGGTGTAACATGAATAATAAAAACCCAGAGACTGACACTAGGGTTCAAGCTGAAAGATCAGAGAAGCAAAGCAGCCAGTCAGTAGCTCTTACCTCTACCTCAGACCAAACTGCACGATCCTGTCTCCACAATCCTGAGAGTGCATCGCTGACTGCACTACTCTCCACCAAGCCTCGGCCTGCAATCCTGGACTGCTGTGCCCTCCTCGGCGTGGCTAGAGACTAATTCTCTAAGACTGGCTTTACTTCCTCATATTCCTCTCTTCACCCAGTCTCCACCTCCCTGTGCTGGGATTAAAGGCGTGTCATCCCAAGTGCTGAGATAACCTTTGTGTGAGCTGTTTCTCTTTCAGACTGGATCAGTTCCTCGTAGCCCAGTGTGGTCTTGAACTCACAGAGATCTTCTGCCTCTGTCTCCTGAGTCCTGGGATTAAAGGTGTGTGCCACCACTGCCCGGCTCTATGGCTGTGGCTAGCTTTGCATTTTGATCTCCAGTGGCTTTATTAGATCATAAACAATGTATCACCACACGAGGGAGGTAGAGACAAGAGACCTTGCCTCAAAAACAAAGCACGACAGTAATAACGTAGATGTCTTCAACACCCAGGGTTGTCCTCTAGCCTCTGCACGTGTGCACAGTTTCATAGACACACGTGCACCACACACACCAGAGAGATGGGGTGGGGAGAGGGGAAGACAGACAGAGAGAACCTTGCAGCCTTCCCCTTGCAGCCTCCCAGTGCCGAGACTTGCAGCAATGCTTCATCACCCTGACCCAGACAAGATTACATTTAATATAAAGTGGGATGCTTCTTAAACAGTTGGGTGCAATGCAGAGAGAACTTGAAGAAGAGTTACCTAAGAGCTGGCCAAGCTTTCAGACCACAGACCACCTTTGTTAAACTGAAGGATGTGTTGAAAAAAATCACAGTGGACAGAAAGCCCAAGATGTAAAACAGAAAAATTATAGCCGAAAACTTAATCCTTCTCTTGGGGAAGCTTTATATCACCTGCTGCATCATTTCTGGGCCTTGTGCTATTTTATTGCTTCCTCTGTGTCTCTCCTGTCTGCCCCAGAAGACAATAAGTCCCTGAGGTCATGATCCATCACCACTGCTTCATTGGGACTCGCCTTTGGACAGGAAGTCCTCAGTTAATACCTACTTTTCATACTGAACACTGAAAGAGGCAAGCACTCTCATGCACATTTTTAAAAAGAACGGTTCTTCCAAGTGTGCTCTTGGCAGCATGAGAACAGACCGGAACCTTTGAATGGAGGAACGCTGCTGGGAAGTTGCATTTGCACGAACATCTGCTGTTTCTTTGTTCCTTGCTCAGAATATGTTTCTCCCTGGGATATGAGCGTGTAACAAATAAGTGCTAAAGTACCTTATTTCCTTGCCCAAATGCAGTACTTAACTCTGGTTGATTTCTTAGGTAAAATTACTTACAGGAAGAAAAACTGCCTAAGTGTCTTTGATTATTATGGGATATTTAAACCTCACCAACAGCTGTGTCAACCTTGTTATATATATACACACACACAAAAGACAAAGTATATCTCAAAAGACGTTGTGCTTAAGTAGGATGACGCTCTACAGTTTATTTTTGATAAGGGAAATGAGAATTATTACTACCTATGTGGGTTTCTACCTAAGAATTAGCCTGGCTCTGTGGATTTCATAACTGTGGTGCTAGGAGCTGTGATTTTTGTAAAGGAAGGGAAATCCAACCTCAGATAGGCAGTTTGCTCTGGTTTATGCACGCGCCCACACCTGTGAGAGGAGGAGACTCAACTACACCAGGTATAAATTCCTAAGCTTTTGGTTTCCTGTGTTCCCAAGGAGAAGAGGTGTGTGTCCACAGACGGAAGTCATGATGCCCCAACCATGGTTACCAGTCTAATGACAGTGATTTTATGTTGTTTTTTCCTTTCTCTTTTTCTGCTTCCTACCGATAAAACAAGAAGTCAAGAGTCACCCTAGGCTTCAGTTAGAGATCAGCAAAGAACCAATTGTTTTAAATATAGCTACATTCACTCCCTCCTGCCGCAGACCTCCCACCAATCAGTACACCACACCCTCAACCAGAATGCAAATTGTCACAAAGGATGGGGAACTCAGGCACTGGATCATTGAGGGTTTTAAAGAACCCGAGGGAAAAGGAAAGAGTTTTATTTTTTTCTACTGATTAACTTTTTCCTCCTGGTCCTGGACTTGTAGGGATGTCTGTAACCCTTCTAAGCTAGTCAGACTTTGGGACTTTCTTATTCAGAGCACCCCTGCATGTTTAGTGGTCTCCAGTCTGCTCTGTGCCATGGAGTTTTCTCACGCTCTTCTACTCTTCCCATGGCTGTTTTCAAAACCCATGCTTGTCAGAGAAGCAGCACTGGTTGCTGCCTACTTCAGTCACTTTTGAGTCAGTGTGACCAAATGCTGGACACAACCAGGTTAAGGCAAGAAAGGTTGATGTGAGTTCCCGGTTTCAGCGGTACATTCCATCGCAGCGGAGAAAGATGATGGTGCGTGTGGTGGGGCCATGTGACAGAGCCTCTTACCTCATCAGTGACATGGAGCAGAAGGCTACCCCATGACCAAGCCCAGGATATAACCTTCAAAGGTCCCCCCATGACCTGCCATTTTCACTCTATGTCCAAAGGTTCGACACCCCCCCCCCAAACAGCACCATCAGTGAGTAGCCAAGTGACCATGCATGTAAGCTTAGGAGGGACATCTCAGGATCACACCACATCAAAGCTCAGCTAATTGGTTAAGATTTTGTTTCCAATTAAACAGACATGGATAAAGACCAAGCAGCATGAGCAACATGAGAAGCCACGGGTCCTCTATTGTAGCAAGAGTGCATTTAACTTCATCTATAAACAGTGTTAGTACATACTGCATTAGAGTTGCTAAATATAGGCTCCTGATGTGTTCTTGAACTATAGAAAAGACTTAAGGAATCCTAGATTTGGAATTACTACCCTTAGACTCGCAAACATAACTCTCCTTGGGGACTCTTCCCATATGTCTCCATGGTGCTTCCTTACCAAGGTGTGCTTCATTGGCAATTCCAAATGGCCCCTGAACACATTCCTTTTCTGTTGCTGTGATAAAGGACCACGGCCAAAGCAACTTACAGAGTGAAAGGTTTTATTTGGCCTTATGGTTTCAGAGGAATAAGAGTCCATTGAGGCAGAGAAGGAGTAGCTATGGTAGAGTAGAAGCCGAAAGCTCACATCTTGCACCACAGAGAAATCAAGCTAGGAATGGCGTCAGGTTTTGAAATTTCAAATCGCAATCTTAGAGACATTCTTCCTTTAGCAAGGCCACACTTCCTAAACATACTCAAACAGTGCTGCCAACCACGAGTCAAGTATTCAAACAACTAAACCAGCCTATGAGGGACAGTCTGACTCAAACTATAGCAGGTGAAATGTTTCAAGATGTCATTGTGTCTGAAGCAGGTCTGGAGTTTCTATTGAAGTAATTCCATGAAGCAGGGGTTGAGCCCTTCACCTGCGCATTTGTGTAGCAAAGCTTTATAGAATGTTTACAAAGTGCAGCCTGGGCTGACAGCTCTGCCACATTGGCAACCCCTTCCGGACTTTATGCTGCAGTCTGGACACACAGATGACAAAGCACAATTATAAAGGAAGTGAACAGAATGAAGAGCCATGGGGTGGGGAGCGTGCTATTCATATCAAATGTTCAAGGAAGTTGCACCAAAGCTATACCTCTTAACCCAAGGTGCTAAGGAATTTAAAAATCTGCTTTATTTAGGGAGAGTCTGAGACTCAGAATGGTTCCATAAAGTGCCCACTATCACACAACTACAGTCCCAAATCTGCCTGCCTTATTCTAGACCCCATGGCCTCCTAGAGGGACACAGCAGGTAACAAACTCTGCTGTACATAAGAGGCTCTTGTGCCACAGTGATGGGGGGACGTGCTTCTGTGTGTGTGTTTGTCTTACTGGATGATAAATAAAATACTGTTTGGCCAATGAGGCAGCAAGTTAGGCGGGACTGGGAGTCAAGGAGGATTCTGGGAAATGTAGTAAAGAAGTGGTGATCCAGGCAGGAAGTGACATAGCAGGGAGACTCATAAACAAGGGCAAGAAGGAGGTGGGCATCCCTCCTCTCTTCCTCCTGGTCTTTGTTCTGGAGTCGCCATGTGATCAACTGGCAAGAGAGAGCACCAGTGGAAGGCATCCTCTATAAGTCTTATAAAATATATATATTTATGATAATTAAGACTGAGCTAGCAGATGAGAAATCCTAGTCTTTGGCCAAGCAGCATTTGTATCTAATATAACTCTCTGTATATTATTTGGGGCCCTAACTCAGCGGGCAGAACTCAGGCGGCTGGCAGAAAGTGCCCATGTGGTGGTAGGGCTCGGGTGGCTTTTGGCAGAAAGATTTATCGTAACAACACAGCCTTGCTCTGCCGTCTGGAGAGGAAGATGAAAATAAAGAAAAAACTCATAATCATCTCAGTATTTGGCAAGAGAAACATAAATAGAGTTTTTCTTTGTTCATTTCCTCTCTCCTTAATTTTTCACCTCCAACCCCACAAAGGTTTTTTTTTCCTTATAATAACACAATAATAAATGAAATCCTGTATTCAACTCTACATTTAATAGGTTTTTCAGGACCTATTTTTCAAGACATATATATATATTCACATATCTTCATTAAAATTCAGATCATACTATCCCTACCCCCATCTCCCAAAAGAAGTGGTAACTCACTAAAGCATGAAGCACACCCACATATACACACACACACACATACACACACACACACACACAAAGTCCTTGTCAGCTGGTTGAATGATTAGCCCAGTTGACACCTGTTAACTTTCCACCAAAAGCCACCTGAGCCCTACCGCCATGTGGGCAGTCTCTGCCAGTAGCCTGAGTTCTGCCCGCCACGTGGATGGACAAAATAATACAGAGACTTATATTACGTACAAATGCTGCTTGGCCAATGACTAGGATTCTCATCTGCTAGCTCAGTCTTAATTATCATAAATCTATATATTTTATAAGACTTATCTTATCAGACGCCTTCCATTGGCGTCCTCCCTTGCTGGTGGATCACATGGTGCCGCTGGAGGAAGAGAAGGGGAAAAGGGACCACTTCCTGTTTCTCCTTGCTTAAATATGAGTCTCCTTGCTAGGTCACTTCCTGCCTGGATCACCACTTTTCTACTACATTACCCAGAATCCTCTTTGACTCCTAGTCCCATCTAACTTGCTGCCTCATTGTCCAAACAGTACTTTATTCAACAATCAATAAGATGAACATACACAGAAGTACATTCCCATCAGACACCTGATTACAAATGGCAATCAGAAAGGTTTTCTCTTCCACTTGACCATGGTCTTTCCATGAGTGATACTGAGTGAGAGACAAGGTTCTCACTTGGGATGTGTGAATTGTTCTTAATCATAAAAACCCAGAGACAGATATTGGGGTTAATGTCAAAGAGCAAAGTGGCCAGCGACTAGTGAGTTTTCACCTCTACTAATGCTCAGACCAGAGGGTGATCCTGTCCTCAGACTGCATGCTCAGACTGCTTCAGACTAACTTCTGCTCAGACTGCCCATCTCTATGAAACCTCAGACTATCTTGAGTTCCTGTCTCCACCTCCCTAGTGCTGGGATTAAAGGCATGTCACTCCAGGTACTGGGTTCACCTTTGTGTGGGCTCTGTTTCTCTTTTGGACTGGATCAACTTTGTGTAACCTAGGGTGGTCTTGAACTAACAGATATCCACCTGCCTCTGTCTCCTGAGTGCTGGGATTAAAGTTGTGTGCCACCACTGCCTGGCCTCTATGACTGACTAGTGTAGCTATCTTTGCACTCTGATCTTCAGGCAAGTTTTATTTGTTACATCATAAAAAATATCACCACAGTTTTATTATTGATGCTGAAGCACACAGCTCCTCGAGAAAGCAGTATTCCAGTGAATGAGGAAGGAGAGAAACTGAAGCTCTTCCTCCAGGTGCTAATGAGACCTTGAGTTTAGGGTGAGCAAGATAGAGGCAGAGCTCCAGCTGGAGGGAAGAGCTCCAACAAGGAAGCTGTTAAAGACAGGGGACCATCAGCAACACCTGATTGGCATCCCTACTTCTTTTTAAAATTGGGATAGCTATTAGTACACACAAGCCCCATGCCAAGAAAGGCCAGCACCAGCAGGGAGAAAGTGGACACCTCCCTGATGTCTTAAAGTAAATGTCACTTACTGTAAGCCACTGTCAACAATGCAAAGTGTCCTGGGGAGGTGGGAAGAATCATGAAACTCAGAACACAGGCTTTGGAAATAGGAAGAAGAGTTTGGCTCTATAATGTCATAGCTGTCGTAAGGGACTTTCATAAAGACTCTTATTCCCCAAGTCCTAGAATCTACACAACCAATATTGTTTCCTACAGTTGAGACAGGGAGAGAGAGAGAGAGAGAGAGAGAGAGAGAGAGAGAGAGAGAGAGAGAGAGAGAGAGAAACAGAAAGGAGGAAGAAGAGGAAGAAGAGGAAAGGGAGGAGGAGGAGAGACACTAAGCATGCCTGTGATGGTTTATATAAATCGACTTGACAGGCTCTAGAATCACTCTGGAGACAAATCTCTGGCTGTGCCTGTGACACTAGGCTGGCTGAGGAGAAGGGAAGACTGACCCTAACTGCTGGCCTGAATGTGAAGGAGGAAGGTAACACCACATGAGCATTCATTGTGCTCTGGCCTCTACAGCATGGCCAGCCACCTCCTGCTTCTGCCAATGGCCTCCCTCTCATGACTGACTCCATTCCTTGGGAATGTAAGCCAAGATAAGTCCTTCCTTCCCTGTGTTGCTTTTGTGAGGAATTATGTCCCAGCAATAAGACAAGAAGCTAATGTGGTCAAATATGATAGGCTTTGCTTGGATGCTTCCTCTTAGAGGTGAATGGCATCTCCCAACCTTACCTTGGGTCATGTAGGATATGAACTCTTGGCCATTGCATACCTCCAGTTTGCCATGAGAATGGATATTTTACCACAGACAACAGTGACAGAGAAAACAAAAGACTGCAGGTGTTTGGGGTGCCAGATTCTGTCTGTGCCTTAAAGGAACTCCACATCTGAACCTTTCTGTGGTGTGCTCATTCAAAATTTTCATGGGCTGCTTGAAATGGCTGCCCACATAGAACCCCAAGGGTCAAATCTGGCTATAGCCTCTTTATGGAAATAAAGTTTTATTGAGACACAGTTGCAAACATATTTGTCAGTTTATTAATTTCCTAAGACTTTTCTCATATTGCAAAGGCTGAGTTGAGTCACCATGTCAGAGACCATATGGCTCAGAAGGCAGAAAAGAGTCCCTCTACATAAAAATGGTTGTCAACCCCTGAGCTTAACAGTCCATTGTTATTGCAACAATTTCTTCTTTCTGCCTCAAGTAGCTGATTGATAGGTGTTGGTTTCTGTTACTTGCTGGTTGGCCATTCAGAATACAATATCCAAAATATGTAACATGCTCTGAACTCCAAGGCACTGATGGTGTTGGAAGTAAGTTCTCTTGGGCCTATCCCTGTTCTTTTGTCTCCTCTCTTTCACACCAAAACTAATCAAAAACCCAGAATTCCTCTTCCCCAAGGTTTACCATAAACACTATCCCTTTTCTCCTTCACAGCAAGCCATTAAATGGAGGAAGAGGAGAAGAAGAAGAAGGAGGAGGGGGGAAGAGAGGGGAGGAGGAGGGGGGAGGAGGAGGGGAGAGAGAGGAGGGGGGGAGGAGAAGAAGAAGAAGAAGAAGAAGAAGAAGAAGAAGAAGAAGAAGAAGAAGAAGAAGAAGAAGAAGAAGAAGAAGCCCCTCTCTTACTCCCCTTTCTCATCTGAAGACCTTCATTCCAGGGGAGTCCTGCTCTATACCAGGGAATAAATGAGGCCATACAGAATTCAAGAAGAATCTGAATGTACTGGCCTTGCTGGGGTTGGCACCTCAGTCTATAACTGTGACATCAGGTCCTTTTGTTTACACGCACTCTTCATCAAACCTAAACATAAAAACAGTCCTTCTAGGCCATTGGCTCTCCATCTGTGAAGGCACTATCAGCCCATAAAACTTAGATTAAGTAAATTATTTTCTTTTGGAAGCTATCATCATTTACTGGAGTGTTAAGGGTGACTCTTAGGGTGGGTGGAGGAAGAAGTCATATTCACCCATGTCTACATCACATAGAATTATGACTAGCTGTCTTCAGCTTTTCCTTGTGCTCAGTTCATGACAGACACAGCTGTCATCCAGCCCCTTGCTCCTGTCTGCATTCATCATCTCTCCTGATCATTTCCTTTATGTAGAAATGATTCCATTTTGTGCCACGCCTTTAAGAAGGAGGTACATGCTGGCTCTCCCCTTTGCTCTCCTTCCTCCTATTCACTGTTAGCCAGGGGGAGCTATGCCTCAATTATTTTTGGTTCTCACATCCTCTGAGTCCTGGAGCAAAGCAGATAGTCAATAAATACACATTATATCTTAAACTAAGTATTTCCTCCAACTGTCTGCACTCAAGTTAGTCTCTTTGAGGGAGAAAAGCTGCTTTTTACAATGGAGTTTCATACTATAGAAAAACGACCACTGTCTGGACCAAATGTTCAGAAGAAAATTCATCAAGAAACAAAGTCAAACCTCAAACCCTGAATATTTTCATCACCATTGTCTCAAAACAGCTCTTTTCAGGATGTAGCCTTCAGGCAGCACCACAGGCTTACCCTGGCCTTGCTAAGAACAGAGTCTCAAGTTTCACTCCAGACTCCACTCTGTGAAATAGGAACCTGCAAGTGGGGCCCTGAATCCTTTGGTCAAGACTACCTACTGATCCACATACTTGAAGCCTTAAGGCCAAACAAGGGCCCACCAAACTATGTCATAAAAGTAGACACTAAAGATTTAGTCTGCAAGCCAAGAAAATCAAAGTTCTATAATGTGTACATATTGGGAAGGAACAGGGATTTCCATAAAATGTTTAATGATATTCAAAACATATTATAACTTAATATGGTGGCATATGCCTTAAATCCAGCACTTGAGAGGCAGGCAGATCTCTGTGTGATAAGTTCCAGGTCAGCCAAAGCTACATAGTAAAATAGTGAGAGTCTACTTCAAAAAATGTATTAGGCAATTTGTAGTAATAGTACAATCTTTGCTAATATATCTCCTTTTCATGATAGTATATTGATCAATTGAGTCTCAAAGTCAATAATATCGATCCATAAGATATAATGTTTTGGGTTCCTTTACTTCTCAAACTTCTGTACGAAAGCCCAACCTTCACTGTAATATATTTGGGGTGCGGCCTTCAAGAGGAAATAAAGTTACAAGAGTGGAGCCCACGATGGGATTAGGTCCTTATAAGGAGAGGAAGAAGGTAGAGAGGTGGCTCACTGAGTAAGTGTGTCTGCCACCTGCCTGATGACCTGAGTGTGAGCCCAGGACCCACATGATAGAAGGGGAGAACTTAGTCCTGCAAGGTGTCCTCCATATGAATGCCAACACACAAAATACTTGCACACACAAAGTAAAACCAACAATTTTTAGTTCTTAAAAGAAAAGACACTAGAAAGCTTGTTCCTCTCTTTTCAGCCATATAAGATCAAATAAGGACCATCTTCCCTGTGACCTCAGACTCCTGAACTTGAAAACTAGCCAACACCACGTACTATGATGACCATACAATGGTACTACTTTCTTTTCACACATGGGGAGCAATTGAAGCAGGCATAGGCTCCAAGCACAGCCATTTGGCCTTGTTCAAAAGACCCCATGAAGGTATCTTCTAGATAGCTACGGGTCAAACTCAGGTACAAGAATCACCAATAATAGCATCAGTCAGAGGAGAAGTGATCTGGCCTAGGGACTAGTGAACTCCTAGAAGACATGACATCCAAAGAGGCAGAAGAGTCTGGGGTAGACATGTTCCTTCAGAACACGACACTCTGTTCTCCTGAAACACCAATGAGGGCATAGGAAATGCAGAAAGCTAATAGGTTTGATCATGGAGGAATCTAGATGAAACATAGGAATACAATACTGTTTGTACACCTGGTATTCAGAGCAAAGCCTTCAAACTGGAGAGAAGACATCCTCTGGAGGACTCCCCCAGGGTTCCCAAACAACAAAATGCTACAAATGCAGGGGAAAGAGCAAGTATCTGAATACAGAAATAGTCGGTGTGTGCTGTTCTTTCTCATGTTTCTGAACTTCCAATCTTTCTTTAATAAATCCAAACTATTTTAATGAAAATTTTCTAAAATATTTGATGGAAAACAAATGAAGAAAAAGCATTAGATTCTAGGATCAGAACATAAGCATTTCTAACACAAAGTGAACTTTCTAAACAGCTTTGTGCTCACCTTACCTAATGAGTGACCCTGAGTCATAAAATTCAAAGCAGGTACAGATGTTAATTTCATTTCACTCGGTAGGAAGGAAATAAAATGGCAAGCCTTTCAGGAAAAACTCTTTTTAATGTGAATTTCAACTCTCAGTGAAAAGGAAATATTTATGAGTACGTTTTAACAAATAATAATTCTTTCAAGTTTTTAATGAAAGACACTTTTTTAGGAGAATTAGCTAGCAGGGAGAAACTCGCATGAAGGATTGAAAAGGAAAGTAAATTATTTATCAACTCTCCAGCAGGGCCTACGGAACTTCAGATGTGCGTCAAAGATGCCTAACATGAGTTCATTCCCAGAGCACATTTCCATTTAGAATTACTTTGTAGGCTTCAAAATGCCCTTGTTCTGTTTGCATATTTCATGTGTGAGAGGGTGTCTAGGTTCAACATCAGCTCTAATCAATCCTGAGCTCTCTTTACCAGGTAGATAAAACCCTTAACCAGGCAGACTCTTTCTAGGAAGGTGAACACACTTCAAATTGTATTTGAAAGGTCCCTGAAGACTCAAGCTGTGGAGAATCATCTAAGAGATCAAAACCCTTGGATAAGATGAGAAAAAGGAAGAGGGAGGGGCAGGGAGGGGAAAATAAAGGCTTCACTAAATTTTCCATCTGGAAAGCTTAATTCTTCTCATTTTATTTCTTCCAAAGGGACGTGTTTGTACAATATTCACCTAAACCTCTGATAAGTCTGTAGCTTGTATGAAAGCTTACAGTTTCCCATTGAAGAAGAACTTTTGATTGCATAGAACAATTTGGGTGGAACTAAATTAGAACATGTGCCCATCCCAACATAGGTTTTTAGAAATCACAGACCTGTTCCTTGAAATGAGACATTTCAGTGTTAAACGACCTCACCTAGCTTTCCCTCCTGTGTGCTGCCGATGTGTCTAAAGGCCACCTGGCACCCGGGAAAGCTCTATGCATTCCTGAGAACTGAGAGAGATTGATTACTTTCAGACCCCCATGTGTATTTTTAAACATTTAATCTAAAACCCAGAACAAATTTTTCTTTGTGGGCTTGACATATTGTCAGGAAAATTACAAATCTTCAAAAAATGCTAATATCAACTATGATTACAACAAATTAGAATCAAATCCTGAGTCTCTTCCCCTGGGGTTGTTTTTGGACCAAAACAAACACAACTTGAGAAATTGAATTCTGATGACTAATTTACCTTCTTATTGACCAAGAAAAATTAGAGAAGAGAAAGATACCTGGCCCTGGAATTGTTTCCTCTGTTGACTGGGGTCTGTTATCCTTCCAGAGACAACAGTAGAGGGACGGGGACAGGAGCTCTGAAGAGGTAGGTTTCAGATTTAGTAGATTCCTCCATGTTTTGAACCACTGCACCTGGTATATCCATGAGCGCTGAGGTTGACCAGATGGATATAAGTGGGGAAACATTCTGACTCCATTCACAGCATATAGCCAGTCCCATGAGAAGGTTCAGCACCTTCCTTATCATCTTAGTTAGGGTTTCTATTAATGTCATAAAACACCATGACCAAAAGCGACTTGGGAAGGAAATAATTTATTTCAACTTATATATCCTGATCATGGTTCATCAGGAAGGGTACTCAGGGCAAGGATATGGAAGCAGAAGCCATGGAGGAATGCTGCTTACTGTCTTGTTCAACCTGCTTTTCTACATAACTCAGAACCAACAGCCTGTGGATAACACTGCCCACAGTGGGATGAGCCCTCTGGCATTAATTGTCAATCAAGAAGATTGCCTACAGTGAATCTTCTCAATTGAGTGTTCCTCTTTTCATATCACTCTAGTTTGTGTCGTTGACAAAAACAAAACAAAACAAAACAAAACAAAACAAAACAAAACTAACCCTCAGCTATCACAGCCTTAAGCCTGACAACCAGAGCTCAGTCCCTAGATTCCACATGGCAGGAGGAGATAACTGATTCCCACAAGTTGTCTTCTGACCTCCACATATGTACCATGGCACATGTGTGTCACATATGTATACCCACAATAGTTAAATAAATTAATTATTTTAAATAAGAGATTTGAGTTCTTAAGAAAAATTAAAACAACAGAACAATTATTGCCACACTTGATTGGTGGTGCACTATGTGGTTTAGGCTTTCCATATCTTCATCTCATGCTTACAGTGCTGCCCAGAGAGGCATTAAAGACCTCATTTAATTTAGTGAGTAGAAGGAAGAAATTTTCTCATCTGTATCTGAGTCTCAAGCCAAAGTCTCCTCCAGTGTGCCAAGAGTTTATAGCCAGTTTCCATGATGGCCCTAGAGGCCCCAGCTTCCTGCTGTTCAAACCCCTGAGCAAGTGCTTCCTTCTACTCTGGGGTTGATCTTGGTGACTAATCACATAGAGCTGAAGTGACAGTTCATCACTTTTGAGATAAGAAAAGGGGTTTTCTTCCTCCACCTCTCCCTCCCTACACACACACACACACACACACACACACACACACACACACACACAGCCATACTATAACAGTGTCAAGAAAATTCCCGCTAGTGAAAAACTGAAGCTTTAGTCAATGTTTGTTCAGCAGACTCTCCAGCCCAGCAGAGAGAGCCAGAACTAGCCTGAGCTGGAACCACTCAGCTAAGCTACAACTGAACTCTCAACATGCCCAGTATACACTGTATTTGCTGTTAAGCGTCTAAATACTGGAGGAACTTTTATGCACATAACTAATACATCAGTGCATATCAGTTTTACAAACATGATAAAATACTAACTGTAGACTTCCTAGAACATCTCCTGTGCAAAGCCTTCTGCAAATAGCATAGGAAAGTAAAATATAAAAATAAGACGCCCTCTCTACCCGAGCCTTCATGCAGCTTTAGACTAAACTGAAGTATTTGTGTAGGTATTTTAAAAACTATTTCCAAAAATACATCTGTGATATTCTCTTGAATGTCTGTACAATCTTCTCCCTAAGTTCAAATTATATAGCCAGATGCTTTGGAGTATTAGGATTATAACAGAAAAGCGCAAAGGAGAAGAAAGGGCTACGATTAAGCTCCTCAAACTCAAAAATAGTGTCTTCTTGCAAGATAATTAGTTGTAAGCCAGACATTGTTAGAAATGAAACAATTTTCTAAATTCTTTTAGTTCCCATTTAACTTATCAAGGGCCAGCCTTGGCATATTAAATCATAGGCTTTCTTCCATAATGTAGCAAATATAACTTTGGTTCTTCAGCATCTACTCCTGAGCCAAAAGAACATGTAGATGAAAGAAGTCTCCACCTGCAGTGGGTACTGTGGTTTTCTAGCAAGCCCTTCAGGACTAAGGGACTGATTCCAACAACTGCTAGTGCACTGTTAGCAAACAGCCCTCAACTGTTGCCCTGCTCCGAAAGGTGCCTTATCTATAACCCCAATTCAATCATTGGCAGGATACTGTATCCTGCCCCAAGTCAGGATACTGTATCCTGCCCCAAGTCAGGATACTGTAAGGGACCATCCTGGCTTCGGCCCTCTCATGGACCTGGGTGGGGCCAGTGAGACTGCAGAAGACAACTCCTCTCTCTGTCCAGCTAAGCTTCCCCCTTCCAAGGGTGACAATTTCTACAGGGCACCTAGTATGTACTCTGCATTCTCGTTTTTTTTTTTTATCTCAGTGTTTGTGCCCTGTGACAAGGACCATCTGAGTCTAGGGACATGTAAGTGGAGGACCATACATTGTTCTGTAGCACAAAGCCTGGAGGAAATGGTCTTCACTGCTTCAGTCCTTGGAACCTTGGGAGTCGCCCTGTAGGTTGTTACTGCACCAGAACAGGGAGCCCCCAGCACATCCAGAGAACAAACAGGAAGCCGAGTTTACTCTAGCAGGTGTCCCTCATTTTCAGTGCAGAGAGAATAATTAGCTGGAGGCCACAAACCCACAAACCAGCCTTAGAAATGGGCAAGAACAAGCCTGGTACATGGGAAGCCAACACCAGCACAGACTGGGAGCAATGATGAACAGATAAAGCAGTGTGTCTGGGAACTTCAAGTCTTTGGATGCTAAGGTGAATCTAAGGCCGTAGAGGGGAGACAAACCCTGGGTGGACCAAAAAAAGATGAGCTTCAACAGCATAGCAATGTGAGCAGTGGAAAGGAGCAGGGTGGCCATTGCAGACCAGAGCAGGAACTCTGAGGTGTAAGGCCTGAGAGCCTGCTTACACCTCAGTTCTGTGGGGGTCACACAGATTCTACCCTTTCCTCCATATACTTGCCCACATATTGAAAAGGGAGAGCAAAGAGCTGCAGAGTGTGGAACAGTGAACACTGATGGGTTTGGCCTAATGGTCCAAGCATTGCTATCAACTCCACCCACACTGAGTCGTGCTGCAATGACGGAGTGAGTGCTAAAGGAGTGCTTGGACCCTAGCAGTGTAAGCATCTTGTAATGGGTAAGAGGCATGTGACACCCTTTTATAGAGTGTACCCTTTTAAGTACATTAGGTTGCCGAGGTACCAAACCTCCTTGATGTTTCTATCTGTGTGGTCTTCATTTTCAAGAGGATGAAATGATGCTGGAAGTTGACACATATTCAATTAGATGAAGCCAACAAATAGTAGAATTCTTCTGTCACAGAGCTGAATCAGAGCACCTGCCATGAGGCCCCAATGCACTGTAGGCCTGAAGTAGATAAGAGTGCAAATTAAAAAGGCCTGTGAAGGTCTGAGGAAGGTAAAGGGGAGTGTGTAGCCCTCAAAAGTTGGGGGGAGGCCATGCTGACCCCTTCTGTACTGAAATAGTGTATTAGCAGTAGAATAACCATGCACACCACTTTTCTGAGAAGAGTTCCTTACCTTCCCCAGGGATCTTCAGGAACCATCTATTAGAGGCAGGCGGATCTCTGTGAGTTCGAGACCAGCCTGGTTTACAGAGCAAGTTCCAGGACAGCCTCCAAAGCCACAGAGAAACCCTGTCTCAAAAAAACAGAAAAAACAACAACAACAACAAAAAACCCAAAACCTATTTTTCAGGAGACATCTTGTATCTTATGTCAATAATACCCTTGTTCCCCACACCCTACTTTTTGGCACCCATCAGTATCAGCACAGAACATGCCTTTTTCATTGGAAATGCATCTTGAAGATTGATCTATAAAGAATATTAAGAGCTCTTGTGTTTTCTACAGTTGAATAGTAGTCCATCATATAGACATTTCATAGCTCAATTAGCAACCCCCTGCTAGTGGCAATCCCAATATCTTGCCATTAGTAGCCGTGTTACAATGGCTGCCCAGACAGTTAGTTCATTAGCACATGTGTAGGGTGTTTCTGCTATAGCAGAAAAAAACTTCTGATCAAGGGAAATCAAATCTCTGGCATGGTTGTAGACTTAACATTCCAGCGGGGCTGGTTCAACCACTCTGACTAAGGGGACACGCCCAGGAAGGAGGCTCACCTTCAGTCATGCTAAAGAGATGGGCAGAATAATTGGGTCTTTAATGAGAGGCTACACTTTTCCCTCCCAGAATCCCTGCTCCTGCTGCAGCAGCTTACGAACCACAGCTACACAAAGGTCAAAAGTCTGCTTTTCTGAATTATCCAGAAAAGGTTAACTTTTCTGTAATGACTATTTAAATTATTCTATAATGTAACAAGAATTAATAAAAATCCAGAGACTGATATTGGGTTTCATGCTTCAAGTTGAAGATCAGAAAAGCAAAGCAGCCAGGCCGCTAACTCTTACCTCTACCTCAGACGGAAAGGGGTGATGCTGTCTCCAGGAATCCTCAGAGTGTAATCCAGACTGCTGCCTCTTCCTCGGTGTGGCTGGAGACAAATTCCCTGAGGCTGACTTTGCGTCTTCCTTAAATATCTCTCTCCACACAGCCATATCACTCCCATCTCCACCTCCCTAGTTCTGGAATTAAAGGCATGTGATCCCAAGTGCTGAGATCACCTTTGTGTGAGCTGTTTCTCTTTTAGACAGGATCAGTTTTGTGTAGCTCAGTGTGGCCTTGAACTAACAGATATCCATCTGTTTATCTTCTGAGTTCTGGGATTAAAGGTGTGTACCACCACCACCTCACTTCTATAGCTAACTAGTGTGGCTGGTTTTACATTCTGATACTTCAGGTAATCTTTATTAAATCACAAATAATATATCATCACACTATGAGTAATAAAAACTCAGGAGTCAGATGTGAGGACAAAACCTGATTGATCAGAGAAGCAGCAGGGAAGCAACCAGTGAGCCCCTCTCTGTGTCCTTCCTCCGTCCAAACAGCCCCACATCTTTCTAAGCCCCTCCCCACTACTTCCTGTCTCTCTATGTATGTCCTCAGTCCTCCAAAGCCTCTATGACTAAGAGCCAGTAGCTATCACAACCCTCAAGGTAGACTTTATTGGCACAGCAGAGTGGCAGTGAAAACAAGTCTCCCTCAACATTCCCCCCTTTGTCTAAATAAAAAGGAAGGATTTTAACACTAACACATAGTAAAACTATATACAATATCAAGTAAGAAATACATTCACAATGTCCAGTCCATTAATATTTGGTAAATTCACAGAAAATACTCCATTATACTATCTTGGTGACTCAAAAGTTTTGTACCTGATGCACTTTCTATCATAACTACAGAAAAGTGTAACTATAACTATCTAATCTTTAACCCCATCAGAGACCTGAAGAAGATATAATATTACTTGAGAAAACAGGAAGTACAAAGCAAGTCACTTGCAAAACTATAAAAATGACAGAAACATCTGGCTGCCTGAACAGTAACCCAAGGTTCCTTTGCAATGTTGGGCACACACACACAGTCTGAGGGAATACTGGAATTATAATTGTTGAATTGTCAGGAAATATTGAAGGATTGTCCTACCCTGTCTTGGCAAAGTTTGGCGATTGCCTTATTTTGTGTCCTGCTTATCCAATCTGGACAACATACTGTCATAAGTTGAGGCAAGAACAGTTTCTTACCCAAATGATTATTAACATTGCCATATTGAAAGCAATCTCCATATGGAGGTTCTTTAAGGCCCAACATCCTTTTTTGAAGTACATTGGTGCTGTACTTTTGAAGTACATTCATGAAGTGTCTCACTTTATGAAAAGCCTTATGTTATTAAAAAAATTTTAAATTCCATATTCTGTAGGTCTCTGAAGTGTTTGAAGACCATATATCTACTTAAAATATATCTCTGTTTGACCTTGAAAACATGACTATAATTTTAATTGTTACAGATAACTAACTTCTAACCTATCTTTATTATCCTAAATAGCTTTCAAGAACTAAAATTTTACATTACGTTATTAAATGAGCTACATAGGTACAATACCTTAAACAAGAAATAGAAACATATAAAACAGAATAACAAAAATAACTTTAAATGTGTATCAATATAAAAAATCCATAACTATGTAAAATATTAAGACTTGTGGTTACTTTTATACTTTGAAAGTAGATACAATAAACTATGCTTTTATCGAATCATTTTTATATTCCCCTTTTTCTTTTCAGAAAGAGATCCCTGAATCTAACTTGTAACCAACCCCCCTAAATGATGACAAACTTCCACTGAACAACAACAACAAAAAAAAACACTCACCCCACCTCTTGTTAATGTGGCATCATGTTCTTAAAAGTACTTCCTGTTGTCTAGGGGTGGCAACATCTTTGAGGGACCCAGAAAAGTGAGATAAAGATCAAGTCCTAGGAGAGCTAGCTGCTGTCCAGTCTCAGTGTAATGGGAAAGTACAAAGTTTATCTGAAGTTCTGGCTGGAGTTGTCTATAATACTAGACCATCTTAGCTAACCACCTTGAAATGTCTTGAACAGTTTGTAATCTAAAGCTGATCTTTGGGTGGTGTTTGTCAGCTTGGTGGCATTATCACAATCCAGGTGACATCATTGTTGTGGCGTCCCATCATCCTTTTGAAGACTTCAAATGTCCTTATTAGGAATGGTCATAGCTCACTGCAGAAAACTTAAATGTTTTAAATGTCATATGCAACAGATTTCAGAGAGGTTAAAGAGGCACAATTTATTAAGTACATCTGGGATATGTAAACTTAATTCTTAATTACCTGCTTCAGACTCAAGCCTGACATCATGTACAGGAAGCTAGATAAAGCCTATTTCTATAATTAGTTAGTACTTTATATGACCATCAATATTACAACAGAAGATATGTGTGTATGTATTGAGATATTTATACCTTAAGAAACGTTTTAAAGAATTGAAATAAGACCAAAGGATTATGAAATTAGTGGCAATAGAATAGAACCTTAATTTTGGTTTTTCTTCTGCCCCATACCAAGTGGCTTTTCCAACATAAGATGGAGATTTTTAATTTTTCTTTAACAGGTATGCTTGAATTTAGAGAAGGAGAGAGCCACACTCCACTCCAGGGCAAGCTTTAATTTTTAGTTGAATTAGGATGACAAAAAGACCATTTAATTTATATGTCTACAGAAAACAGTAGAAACAAACATCTGAGAAGATTTATGAGGATTTTATCCTATTGGAAGTGTGCTGTATCATTAGGTGAATTTATTCTTTATCTCGGGACATTTTTTCTGGATGATTCCTCATTTTTCTTCATATGTCTCATTTGCCCAGTGCTCTTCAAATTCCTCAGTTGGATACTTTTATTTTCCTGCAAATACAAAGATAAACCCTCACCCACCAGGCAGTGGTGGTGTACACCTTTAATCTCAACAGTTGGGAGGCAGAGGTAGGCAGATCTCCATGAGTTCAAAGCCAGCCTGGTCTACAGAGCAAGTTCCAGGACAGCCAGGGCTACACAGAGAGACCCTACCTCGAAAAACAAAACAACAAAAAAAGTATTAGTGGGTTGGAGAAATGGCTCAGTGGTTAAGAGCACTGGCTGCTGGCTGCTATTCCAGAGGACTTGAGTTCAATTCCTAGCAACCACATGATGGCTCACAACCATCTACAATTGAGATCTGGTGCCCTCTTTTGGTGAATAAGGATACAGATAGAACACTGTATAAATAAATAAATAAATAACTCTTTTTTAAAAAATGCACTGTAGCCCACCTTCCAGTGCTCTGCTCACAGCCTCCTGAGGTCTGGGTACTGTGCATGGGGGAACCCATCCTGGCAGACCAGGCCATCCAGAATCTGACAACATCACAGTGCTAGTCCTGCCTCCACACACAGGAAGAGGAGAACCATTGGAGTATTGGACATGCTTGCATACACCAGAAGAGAACCTTGGACCCGTACCCACCAGGAGAGGGAGACACCCCACCAGCTCCCACTGGAAGAAAGAAGAGATGGGAAGACGACACTATAAGAACACATTCAGCACCAGAAAGCTTAATATGACGCCACCAGAGTCTTGGGACTCCACACCAGCAAGACCTGGACATCCCAACACAGATGAAGCAGAAGAGAACGACCCTAAAAACAGCTTTATGAAGATGATAGAGACTCTGAATGAGGAAATGAGAAAATCCCCTTAAAGAAATGGAAGGAAAAACAAACAAAAAATTCAAGAAATTGAGGAAAAGACAAACCAAAAATTGCAAGAAATTAACAAATCTCTTACAGAAAACAAGGAAAGCCAAGGGGGGAAACCAGTGAAGGAAACAAATCAAACAGTTCAAGGCTTGAAAGCTGAAATAGACACAATAAAAAAAAACAGAGAATGCTGGAAATAGAAAATCTGAGTATTATAGATGCAAGCATAACCAACAGAATACAGAGATGGAAGAGAGAATTTCAGGCATTGAAGATACACTAGTAAAAATAGATTCATCGACCACAGGAAAGTCTTAAGTCTAACAAATCTCTAACACAAAATATCCAGGAAATAGGGGACACTGTAAAAAGGGCAAACCTAAGAATAATAGGTATAGAAGAAGGTGAAGAAACCCACCTGAAAGGTGTGGAAAACATATTCAACAAAATCATAGAATAAAACTTTCCCAACCTAAAGAAAGACATGTCGATAAAGGTACAAGAAGCTTACAGAACACCAAAAAAGGTGGACCAAAAAAAAATCCCCTCACCACATAATAATCAAAACACAAAACATAGAAAATAAAGAAAGAATATTAAGAGCAGCAAAGGAAAAAGGCCAAGTAACATATAAAGGTAAACCTATTAGAATTACACCTGACTTTTCCATGGAAACTCTGAAAGCCAGAAGGTCCTAGATAGATAGTCTACCAACACTAAGAGACCATGGATGCCAGCCACACTACTATACCCAGCAAAGATTTCAATCACTATAGATGGAGAAAACAAGATATTCCATGACAAAGCCAGATTTAAACAATAGATATCCACTAACCCAAGGAAGTTAACTACACCCACAAAAACATAGGCAATAGATAATGTCACTTTACCAACAGCCAAAAGAAAAGGGGGGAATCCACACATAATACCACCATCAACAACAAATCCAAAACAAACAAGAATTAACAATCAATGGTCATTAATATCCCTCAATATTAATGGTCTTAACTCACCTATAAAAAGACACAGGCTAACAGAGTGGATACAAAGACAGAATCTATCCTTCTGCTGCATACAAGAAACACACCTCAACCTCAAAGGCAGATGGTACCACAGAGTTAAGGGTTGGAAAAAGATTGGCCAATCAAATGGACCTAAGAAACAAACTGATGCAGCAATCCTAACATCTAACAAATTAGACTTCAAACTAAAATCAATCAAAAGAGATAAAGAAGGATATTTCATATATTTAACAGGAAAAATTCATCAAGATGAAGTCTCAATTCTGAACATCTACACCCCAAATACAAAGGCATCCACATTCATAAAAGAAACCTTACTAAAACTCAAATCACACATAAAACCTCAGCATAAAACTTCAATACCCCACTCTCACCACTAGACAGAACAACCAGACAGAAACTTAACAAAAAAATAAAGGAACTAACAGACGTTATGACCAAGTGGGTTTAACAGACATCTATAGAACATTCCATCCAAACACGAGAGAATATACCTTCTTCTCAGCACTAAGTGCCCACATGAGGAAACTGGAAGATAGTCACACAAGAGAATTAACCATACAACTGAAAGCTTTAGAACAAAAAGAAGAAAACCCACCCCAGAGGAGTAGACGTCAGGACATAATCAAATTGAGGGATGAATCAATAAAATAGAAACTAGGAAGACATTTCAAAGAATCAATGAAACAAAGATTTGGTTCTTTGAGAAAATCAACAAGATACACAAACCTTTATCCAAACTAACCAAAAGGCAGAGAGACAGAACATGAAATTAACAAAATCAAAAACGAAAAGGGGGACATAACAACAAACACTGAGGAAATCCAGAGAATTTTCAGGTCATACTAGGAAAAACTGTACTCCACAAAATTCAAAAATCTAAAGGAAATAAACAATTTTCTGGATACTTATCACTTACCAAAATTAAATCAAGAACAGATAAGCAATTTAAATAGGCCTAAAACCACTAATGAAATAGAAGCAATCATCAAGAGTCTCCCAACCAAAAAAAAAAAAAAGAAAAAAAAAAAGACCAGATGGTTTCACTGTAGAATTCTACATGAAATTCAAAGAGCATCTAATACCAATAGTCCTCAAAGTGTTCCACACAATAGAAGCAGAAGGGCCATTGTCTAACTCTTTTTCTGAGGCTACAATTACCTTGGTACCCAAGCCACACAAAGATACAACTAAGAAAGAGAACTACAGACCAATATCTGTCATGAACATTGATACAAAAATACTCAATAAAATACTGGCAAATTAAATCCAAGAATACATCAGAAAAAATCATCCAACGTGATCAAGTAGGCTTCATACTAGGATTGCAGGGATGGTTCAACATACAAAAATCCATCATGTAATCCACCTTATAAACAAACTGAAAAACCACAAGATCCAGCAATTCCACTCTTAGGCATATACTCAAAAGATGCACATTCATACAACAAGGACATATGTTCAACCATGTTCATAGGGCATTATTTGTAATACCCAGAACCTGGAAGCAACCTAGATGCCCCTCAACTGAAGAATGGATAGAGAAAATGTAGTACATTTACAAAATGGAGTACTACTCATTGGGGGAAAAAAAAACAATGGAATCTTGAAATTCGCAGGCAAATGGATGGAACTAGAAGAAACCATCCTAAGTGAGATAACCCAGTCACAAAAAGACAAACATGGTATGTACTCACTCATATATAGATTTTTAGACATAGAGTAAAGGATTACCGGACTACAATCCACACCACCAGAGAAGCTAGGAAACAACTGTAAGGGAGACATACATGATTCCAGAGAAAGGGAGAGGGACAAGATCTCCTGAGCTAATTGGGAGCATGGGGAGGGTGGAGGGAGTTAGGAGAAAGAGAAGGGGAGAAGAGGAGGGGAGAGGAGGACAGAAGAGAGCAGGAAGATCAAGTCAGGAAGAATAGAGGAGAGCAAGAAAAGAGATACTTTAATAGAGGGAGCCACTATAGGTTTAAAGAGAATTCTGGCACTAGGGAAATGTCCAAAGATCTATAAGGATGACACCCAACTAACAATCGAAGCAATAGTGGAGAGGCTACCTTAAATGCTCTTCTCTGATAATGAGATTGATGAGTATCTTCTACGCCATCCTAGAGCCTTCATCCAGTAGCTGATGGAAGCAGAAGCAGACACCCACAGCTAAACACTGAGCTGAACTCAGGAATCCAGTTGTAGAGAGGGAGGAGTGATGAGCAAAGGGGTCAAGACCAGGCTGGAGAAACCCACAGAAACAGCTGACCTGAACAAGGGGGAGCTCATGGACACCAGAGTGATAGCTGGGAAACCAGCATAGGACTGTTCCAGACCCCCTGAACAAGGAAGTCAGTTTGGATGTCTGGTTAATCTATGGGGCCTCTGGTAGTAGATCAGTATTAATCCCTAGTACACAAATAGACTTTGGGAACCCATTCCACATAGAGGGCTACTCTCTCAGCCTAGGCCCTGCTCCAAATGATGTGACAGACTTTTATGATCCCCGATAGAAGGCCTCACCCTTTCTATGGAGCAGAAGGAGGAGGGGATGGGGGCAGGTGGTGGGCATGAGAGAATGAGAGGGAGAGGGAACTGGGATATAAAATGAGAATGTTTCTAATTTAAATTTAAAAAAGGAAAAAACTCAGTGTAGATTTTCATAACCCACACTAACTTGCCCCAACCCTAAATTTGAGGAGTTTCCTTTTTGGCAGGTTACATATGATCAAATGAAAAACATTCGCTAGTCTCATAATTTAGTTTAGATTGAACGGCCACATTGTTTGATGAACTTCCATATCTCCTAATTAAGGGGACTTTTCTGTTCAAATCTAATCTTTATCAATCTTGATAGTATCTATAGTTTTCTTCTCCTGTGGAAACAAAAACAAAATCTCTTCCCCAATTAGCATGTGCCCTGGTTTCAATTCTGAGGTCAACACATTTTTAAGGTATACAGGCTGATGTAATTAGGCGGTTTTTTCTAGGATCCAATGTCTCTCCACAGCTGTCATTCCTTTCTCATTAGCATTTTAAAATTTAAAGTCAATAATGTGCTGTGCAATACATATCAGGGGGTCTTTATTACTCCTCTCTGTTTACTAAGCATATCCTTTAAAGTGTGATTAGATCCTTCTTAAACTGCATATCCTGTAGAATTGTCTGGTATACCTATATTATGCTTTCTATTGTAATATGCAAAACAGTTTCATTTTATTGAAGACATATACTGGAGTATTATCAGTCTTTATTTGTGCAGGTGTACCCATGGTAGCTACAACTTCCAATAAATGTGTAATTACAGAATCATCATTTTCAGAACTTAAAGCAGTTGCCTGTTAAAAGCCTGAATAAGTAGCAATGATATGGTGTACATATTTTAATTTTCCAATCTCTGCAAAATGAAACGCATCCATTTGTCAAATTTCATTTCTTTGAGTACCCTTTGGGTTACTTCCTGCAGGTAGTGGAGTTTGGTTATAAAAAAAGAACAAGTAGAACATTTTCTGTATAATTTCCGTGGCTTGTTGCCAAGGGATAGAAAAAAACCTTTTTTCAAACCTTTGTTATTAGTTCTTTTTATATTCTGGAGTTTCTTGTTTGGGGGATATTTGTTGCTACTCTTTACCAAAAAATTATTGCAAGCTCTTTGTCAATGCTCTTTTTCTGTCCACCATGAGACAATATCAGCATTAGTAAAAGATACCACAATTTCTTCTGGGTCTATTCCTGCTATTTAATGGAGTCTCAACTTTTCTTTAAGAATCAATTCAGAAATTGATTTCTACATAGGTCTTTATTTTTTTTACTCTGCTTATGCGGTAAAAATATGCATTCTATGATATTATCTTCTCTTTGCATAAGAATTCCTGAGGGGGATTCATAGACAATAGGAATACCCAGATACAATCAAGCTCTTGATCCAATTGACCATGTGTGCATCCTGTAATTTCAATTCTACCAAAGCCAATTCTCTTAGACTCAGATGATAATTTCCTTGGACTATTTAAGTCCTTATCACATTGGAAGGTTTAAAATAAATTACTTAGTTCTTAAGTAGTTAATACTATTGTGGGTCATAGCCAGTTAATATCTTCCAGCAATTTTTGAAAACCATTAAGAGTTTATAATTGATCTCTCCTGATTTGTACATTCTGTGGTTGATTTTTTTGTAAACGTACCAGGTAATTAATAGTCTTCTATTTGTATTTTCTGAGGCATAATTTTTACTCTCCAACAAGACAAAATTTTCTTTACTTTTCAAACATTTTTTCCTAAGGTATCTGCATCTGAATCAGCTAGTAAGATATCATCCATACAATGGTAATTTATAGACTGAAGAAATTTTATGAATTATTTCCAATGAATGCTGTACAAAATATTGACACAAGATAGGGCTTTTTAACTTTCCCATCTATCCTTCTGGCCCTACACACTTGACCCATCTTGCATGCCATTTTACCTGAGGTCTCAAGAAGCTGAACATTTACCTCCTGAAGAGGCCAATCTGGATACCAACATTTTGGTGAAATTATTGGTACATCTGCACCTGTGTGTACAAACCCTAAATTTCAAGTGTCATTTATATGTATTTTAAGTTTTGTTCTCTGATCATTTATAGCAGTTTGTCAAAATACTTGTTTTCTAGTCTCTTCAGAACAGAAGTTGTTCTGTTTTGGGGTCATATTCAGAGTAGTGCAATTTTTAACAACAGGTATTATGTCTTTTAATTGCTCTGTGGAGGGGGCGCCCCAATGCTGACAGGGAATGATTGAGTCAAATTTAGTTGGTAACTGCAGGAGCACCCCCCACATCCCACCCCAGGGTGTTTCCTTTTCTGTTCCTTTTTTATCTGCATTCACTAGTTCAATGCTGGCCTTTGCCAAACTTTTCACATATTCCAGAAGGCTAGGGCCTTCTGTTTGGATTATCTCTAGAAAAAACATGTTTCTAAGGATCTCTTGCCTACGATGCATTTTCAAATGACCTTGTTTACCACAAGTAAACCTCTGACATTTTGATTTTTCTTAAAATTTCTAGAAATCGCTTCTCCTTTCTATGCAGCACCATAAGCATGAGATTAAATATTAGCTGTGCTTCTAATCTATCCATCTCTTGGTGCCAGTCTGGCCTTTAAAGTCCTAATCACCCTTGTGCATTTTGAATTTGCATTTTCAAAAGCCAAAGATGCAATTAATATTTGTCTAACTTCTGGATCTGATATCATCCTATTTGCAGCTGAAGTAATTCAATGAAGGCTTCTTTGGGGTCTTGAATAATTTTAGTAACTGGACCAGATATCTTTCCTGATTTTTCAACCCTGTTCCAAGCACTCAGTGCTGCTATACAACATAGCATCAAGGTGTGATCATCAAATTTAAGCTGTCTTTGCAAATCAGCATACTGAACTTCACCGAGAGGCTGATTTTGGGAAATTTCCATACCCCAGCCCCACCTCTTTGTTTTCTGACCCTAACTTCCTCTTTTTACTGTATTTTCTATTGTAACTGAGGGCCAGCTTCCAATAATATTGCAGCTAAATCTTTCCAGTCTTGAGGGATAATTATGTCCTGAGCTGTCCATGAATGTAACATCTCCTTCACACAGAGTGAATGCACACCATATGAAACAACAGCTTCTTTAATGGTCAAGTCTAAAATTTCTACAGGATTCCTGTCAACTTCCGCATAGCCATGGGGATGCCTACCATCTAGTAATCATTCTTATATGAAAACTAGATAAACTAAGGTTGGTTTTCTAACAACCTTGGGCCACTCATCTTCAGTTTCAGAATTTAATAGTCAGTAGGTTCCAAACCCAGCAGCATTTGAGGCTGGCTCAGGCAACAGTTAGAGGCTGCTATAGAAAGTCTGCAACAGAAAAACACCCAGGCTAGTGCAGAGTGCCTGCGGTGAGAGAGACAAAGCCAGTGCTGTGGCAGCAGAAAGGTGGCAGGTTCCACCAGCTTTTTGTGATTTAATAATGCCCCTCATTGGGGTCTAGATGCAACAATTATCTAAATTATTCTATGATTAAGAAAACCTCAGGAGTCAGATAAGGGATTAAAACCTGATTGATCAGAGAAGTGACCAGTAGTGACCTTCTCTCTGTCTCCTTCCTCCATCTAAACAGCCACACATCTTTCTAAGCCCCTCCCTATTATATGTCTCTCTATATAAGTTCCTTGGTCCTCAAAAACCTGTATAGATAGCTCCACCCTCTGATTCAAGATAAACTTTATTAGCACAACAGATGGACAACGTGAACAATTCTCCCACTGCACTTTCTCTTCTCCTTCCTAAGTGCGCCTCTAACACTTCCCCAGCATGTCCTTCTGTCCTCTAAGTCTTCCCTTCCCTCCTGTGGCTACTTGTGCCCGTGTCTGCCTTCCGTGCGAGCTTCAGTGGCTTTTTCCTTCTCTCCTTCATCCTCCAGGAAGCTGTGGAGATTCAGTTTGCCTGCCCTGGGGTTTCTCTTTCAAACTCGAATAAAATTGTCCTTATGCTTCCATTTGAGTCCTAAATTCTCTGATTAGTGAGACTAAGAAGCCAAAAGGAGGAAGTCATGAAGTGCATCACGTGTGTGTGTGTGTGTGTGTGTGTGTGTGTGTTGTTTTTAGACATTAATCACAATATTACATTCATAAATGATCACATCATGTTTTGAAACATCTATACAAAATACTAATACCTGACTATATTAGTTTCTTTCCTTTTCTGTGATAAAACACCATGTCCAAGGCAATTTATAAAAGAAGGTGTTTAAGCCAGGAGTGGTAGTATGTGCTACTAATCCCAATCCTCAGGATGCAGAGGAAGGCAGATCTCTGTGTTTGAAGCCAGTCTGGTCTACAGAGCCAGATCCAGGACATTCAGGGCTAAGCAGAGAAACTGTATCTCATTAAAAACAACAAGTGTGTGTGTGTGTGTGTGTGTGTGTGTGTGTGTGTGTGTGTGTTTAATTGGGCATATGGTTTCACAGGGTTAGAGTCCATGACAAGGGAGCAAAACCTTGGTGACAGGAACAGCCTGTCACATCTTGGTCTGTAAGGAAGCACACTAAGAAAGGTAGGAGTCTTTTGAGATCTCAAATCTGGCCCCAAGTGACACCCCTCCACCAACAAGGCCACACCTGCTAATCTTTCCCAAACAGTTCCAGCAACTAAAGAATAAGTATTCAAATGGCTGAGATTTAACAGGGAGGCATCTCATTCAAACCACCACACTAACTTGTGGTGCATTTGAACTTTGGTCTCTTAATTATTTTGAAATATACAGTATTACTGACTATTGTTACTCTGTGAATAAAATCAAAATCATCAGTATATGAACAATTAAAGAAAGTATGATATACATACACACACACACACACACACACACACACACACACACACACACATATATATATATATATATATATATATATATATTAAATAGCATTCAGATATTTTAAAAAATGAAAATCAGGCTGTGGAGAAGGCTGAGTGGGTAAAAGCAATTGTGCAAGCATAATGACCTGATTTCAGATCCTCAGCACCTAGTGAAAAGCTGTGTACCTGGAAGCCCAGCACTGGGGTGGAGGGCAGAGGCTGGAGGATTGCTGAGGCTTGATGCTGCCAGCCTAGGCCAGAAGTGATGTTTCAGTTCAGTGGGAGACCTTCTCTCAGAGGAGAAAGACAAATAATTGAGAAGAGCCAGATGTGTCCCTCTGCTCCCCATATCCTCACACAGAACTCCATCACTAGGGCACCATCACTGCCCCCCACCCCACATGTCATTCCACCAATCATTAGGGACAGCATGGTTGTATCTAGACAACATAAGTGAAAAAAGCATTTGCAATTTTGAAATCTCCCAGGTTGCTACCCTCTGTGAGCGCTACACTAAATCACACATATGGAGGAATCCTACACCTGGCACAATGACTTATTTCATAACCTATGGCTTCCAGAAGCAGCCTTGTCTGTCCACACATATATCTCCTACTTTTTTTTTCAAACTATATTTTCAGTTGGCTTTACAGGACAGTACGTAGCCTTTTCATATATCCTCCTTAGGTTAACCCTCCCCTATCCCCCATGACCCCACTTCCATCCCTGCATTAAACCATTATCCCCTCTCTGCTTTCATTTTATTTATGCTCTACAATTCCCCCTGCCTTAAGATGCCAAACATGGTCCCTTTCTAGTTCCCTGGGTTCTACAAAAGCTCTATGTTAAACACACAAAACTAGAGATTCAGAGCTTGGATCCACAAATAAGAGGGAACTTGTGCCATTTGTCTTTCTGGGTCCAGGCTACCTCATTTAGAATATTGCTTTCAGTTCCATCCATCTACTTGAAAATTTCATTTTTCTTTGCACATGAATAAAATTCCACTGTATAGCATTCCCACTAGAAAGTCTGATGGTGGGTGAAAATGAAGGACCTTGTTTCTTCTATACCTGCTGGTTCCTCATAGGCTAGAAGCCCTGAGGTGCTCTGCATTCTCCAGAAGGCAACATCTCTCAACAGATCAGCACATCTGGGAAGCATAAGTGACTCACTCCTTCTTGTCCTCGTCCTAGACACAAGCTTAGTTATTCCTTCATGTTGTATGAGGTGTCCTGCCTTGCCGTCAGTGCTGAGGACAGGCTTCCCTGACCTGTGAACTGGCCAGAGGGTTACCTGGTTCTCACAGGTAACCCATTGTTTCTTTGGCTTGTTGGTTGGTTGTTTTTTTTTCATAAATTTGCCCTTATTAGTAAGTAGGAGCTTACTATTGTAGCTCACCATTTTTGCCTCTTGTTTTATTCTCAACTGTTTGTAGCTTGGGCTGGAAGATGAGAGACTCCAGTGGGTGGTTCACATTTCATGGGATGTTATCTTATTATTTCATAGATTTTACTCCCTAAGGAGGCAAAAACTACTAAAGATTTCAGTTTCTACCCAAGCAACATTTCTCCAGAGGTTAACTGTCTCCAAGCCACAAGAAAATGGGCATGAAAGGATGAAACAGTTAAATTGCAGATTTTATACCTAACAGTATTTTTTTTAATTGCCATCACAGGAAGAAAAGGAAAGTGAGACAGGACCGTAGAATCCCCATTTCAGGTTCGCTGCCAGGGGTGATATTAAGGCAAACTCCTAAAAGCACTCATTATGATTGAGAAACCCCCAAGTGACGTATATAGTGACTAACCAACCCTCTACGCGGACTAATAGGAGACTGAAGACTATGACTTGGTGCTGGGAAGATGGCCTAGTGGGAAAGTGCTTGCCATGCAAGCACGAGGGCCCAGGGGTGTGAACTTATGATTGTAAGTGCACTTCTAAAATGATACTGAAGCAGAGACAAGTGATTCCACAGAGGCTCCCGGGCCAGTGAGCCTGGTGCAGCAGTGAACTCAAGATCCCGTCTTGAACAGGGGGAAGGAAAACACCCAAGGTTGTCCTCCAACCTCTACATCTGCACCGTGGTACTAATGTGCCTGAGCTCACCCACACGAATGTACACACACATACACACACACACACACACACACACACACACACATACACACACATGCACACATATACACATATACACACACATACACATACACACACATATACACACATACACAAGCATACACACACATGCACACACACACATGCATACATATACACACTTACACATGCACACACACACATACACACACATATACACACATACACACACATGCACACACACATGCATACATATACACACACATACACACACACACATACACACATTTACACACATATACACACACATAAACACACATACACACACATATACACACATACACAAACACATACATACACATGCACACACATGCATACATATACACACATACACACACATACACAAACATATACACACACATGCACACATATACACACATACACACACATGCACACATATACACACACACAAAATCACACACACATACACACACACACACACATATACACACACATATGCACACACATACACACATACACACACACACATTTACAGAGAGAGGGGTGGGGGAAAGAAACAAAGAAGGAAAAGAGGGAGGGAGGAAAGAAAGAAAACAACTTAGGAGAGAAACCCGAAATGTCAAGAACGTGCAAGTTCTGTCTAGAAATAAGGAAGAAATATTCATGAGTCTATTAACGAAATAGATAAATAGCTTTCTGCCTCTATTAGCGATGGCACTTCAAAGCCGAGTGGCATCAAAGCAGGGGGATGAATAGGATAAATGAAAGATGTGGGCTTCAATTATTTATTGGTTCGGTAGAAAAATGAAATTTGGGGGACATACAGCCTTCAATGTATTCTGAATAAACTGCTCTTGCCTGACTAGATTAATTAGTGCATTTAAAAGGATGGGTGTTAATTAGTTGCCTTTACATTGCTCTACCTGCCCACATACAAGTGAGAATTATCTTCTTCTTGTTAATTGGCTGTTAACAGTGGGATGCAATTGCCTTAGAAGTGATTCCCTTGAAAGTGCTTGTGTATAGTGCTGGGAAATGTATTTGTACACATGTTTGCATATAAGCCAAGAAAGACTACCTCATACTTCCTAAACCAGGTATAAACCAGCTTCACTGCCCCAGACACTCCCCTAGGTACCAAAACATGCAGCACTGGGCATGTTTGTGTTTAAACACATTTGGCTCATTCATTATTGAGTTTCATTTTTTATGTTTATATTAGAAGATTAACTTTCACCAAGGTAAAAAGGGATTAATGTGTGCTAATGTTTATATTCATTGTGATGCTATTTTACATCCATTAACACCCTGGTAACTTCTATCAATGTTGCACAGCTCCAGAAGGTCCTCTGCTGTCATCTCCCATTTTATACCCATCCTCCAAGAGTGACCACTGCTTGGTCATTTTGCCTTTTTTCTCATCTTAAACTTTACAAAGTATTATTTAATATGTGTTCTTCTGTGTCAGGCTTCCTTCCTTAGCATACGATCTGTCAGGTGGTGACTGGGCTTTGGACAAAAGCAAGGTTCACAGCCAGACCAAAAGCAACTTGGGGCTGTGATGAGACACAGGGGGAAAATTGAGATGTTTCCAAAGAAGACACGAGACGTATCCTTACAGTTAAAGGTACATGAGCTGTGGTAGCTTTCAAAGTTGGCAAAAACACACACATAGTCCCCAGCCCCTCTGAGGTACACCTAAAGCAGTCCAGATAACGAGTCTATTCCAAAAGAAAGCCACCACAGAGTCCTCACTCCTAGGCATGTGTCAGGATTCTCTGAGGATGCTCAAAAATTCCAGACTGCTGGAGCGTTGAGCCCCAAGAATTCTGACTCAGTGGGTTGGGGTGAATGGAAAGTTTGCATGTGAATTAGGTCACAGGTTTGTTCTGCCAGCTTGGGGGAGTTCTCTTTTGAGAACAACTACTGTATAGACAGCAGTAGTTCTACTTAGGAAAACCAAAATGGGCAGGATGGAAAATACCCTGTGCTTTACGGATGGTTGGATTGTAATGGTGCAAAGAGCCTGAATTCAAATCCTGTTGCTGCCTTTTGCTCTCCAGGAAACTTTGTATAGTTTTGGGTTGCAATAACTCAACACTGCTATATAGTGTGAAAGCAAGACAGCAGTGTTTTGAAACACAAACTTGACTGTGTTCCAATAAAATTTCATTTACAAAACAAAGTTACGAACAGATTGGTCCAGTGGCTACAATTTATCTGCCCCAATTGTGACCTAGGCATGCATAATGACATCAATAGCTTCAAATCTCTATTGTCTTGTAACAAACCACCTCTTAACTAAATGGCTTAAAGTGTTTCACAGTGGAGAGGTTAGGCAGGGTTCAGCTGGGAGCCTCCTCTGCTCTGATTGGCATGGCTGCTGCCACTCACACAGCTTGACTCATTCATCCAGCCACCAGATTGGTCCAGAAATTTAAGGATGCTTCTTTCCCTGTCCAGAATTCCTCCTCATACTTCACCTGTCCGTCAGTCTGTCTCTCTCTTCTCTCCTCTCCTCCATCCTCTCTCCCTTCCCCCTGCTCCATGGCAGCATCTCCTCCTTCCATAGCATGTACTTGGTCTTTACATGGTAACCAGACTCCCCCAAGGGTATTTGGAAGCTTCTAGGCTTCTTAGAGGATGGGTCTAGAGATGTCACAGTATTGGTATTGGTTTTATGCTATCTACTGCTATTGGTCAAAGCCATTTGAGCACAAGGCCATCTGGGTCTAAGGGGGTGGCAGGAAACCCTTGGGTAGGGAGAAGCAGTGTGTGTGTTAAAAGAGGAGGGATTGCTGGCAGCTAGCTGCCCTTTGATGAGCACCCCATGCAGGCCAGAAACACTGGCACAAAACTCCAGCAGCCCATGGGCTCCCGAGCCACCCTTCCCCTTGCCTACATAACCACAGCCCTCTCCAGATTTATTTTCTCTCTGCTGAGACTTTGTCTCCTTGGTTCACTGTTCTCACTGTGCCAAGGTGACTCTGTGAAGCAGCAAGCCAGGCAGTGTAACACCATGGCTTCAGTCCTTCCGGTACTGCCTATGATTCTGAGAATAAATAACCAACAACCCTGCCCACTGTTTGTCTTTCCTCTGGAAAACTGCACAGCCTTGTTTTAGTCATTCTTCCCATTGCCCACCCACTCTGGATATCCTGACCTCTGGGGTTCCTTGAAAAGGACACAGGCACTCCAGCCTCAAGATCTCTGTGTTCACGATTTCCTTCTTACAGGGAACCTTTTCTCAAACCCACCTGTGGCTAAATGCCCGGATCCTTTCAGGTGTCTGCTTGCATGTGTCTTCACCATGCAGGCTTCCTCACTAAAATGGCATGCGCCCCAATGTCTAGCCATTTTCTTGTCTGTTTGTAGGCACTACTTAGTCTATTATATACATAGTGATTTGTTTGTTAATTATCTCTCCTGCCTGTACATACACCTTATGTGGGTGAGGATTCCTTTGTCCTGAGCATTTTGTGGTACAGTCTGAGCTCCGGAAGGCTAGGAAGGAAGGCTGGGGGAGGAGGAGATGGGAGGAGGACAAACTAGGAGTGCTCTGCCACTGCCTGAGGTTGTCCATCAATCCATTATGTTTCTAGAGACCTGACTACAGAAATACAGCCAATTTCATGATTCTTTTACAGCCCTATCCTTATTATATTTCAAATTCTATTTCACTTAGATCCCAAACCTGCTTATGAGAACTGAATGTATTTTTTAAAGTTACTCTGCCAGTTTCACAAATGCAATATCTCAAAGACTACTTCTGGCCACTTCTGGCCTGTTTCCCCTCTCCTGGGATTAGTTATGGTCAAGATGAAAGCAACCTCCCAATGAACCTTCTCAAGGGCACTTTAATTGAGCTGTTCATGTGCAGAATATTTTTCAGCCTTGGAACAAAATGCTTAAGGGAAGTCATGTTAGATGAGCCAAACCAAGATCCAGAGCTTTGTTATTTGTCTGCAGCCGACACACTGTTGACAATCAGGCAGTGGGGAAATGAAGATTTTAACAAAGTAGACGGAGAGTGCAGAGGCTGTGTTCAGATCCTGTGTCTACTGAAAACTGAGCTCTGGCTCCAGGGTTACAAAATCCATAGGTCTGGAAGTCCTGCCTGAGCTGCTGCCACAAGTGGAAGACACCGTACAGAGGTTATCTAAGATGTTAGGGGCAGGCTCTTGGAAGAAGATACATCAGAGGTCCCTGGAATGTGAGAGCTGCCAAGGACCACACTGCATTTGCCCTCCCCAGGAAATATAACAAGCCCAGCCCAGCCCTTTGAAGAAATGACAAACTCCTCAGGAAAACCTTAATTCAGGAAACTGTGGCCCTCCTCCCATGAGTGGGCCAAGCTTGACCTTCAAAAGGAGCCTAATACCTCGGTTAATCAAAATGTTAGGTCAATGACTGGCTCAAAGAAGCTGGCCAAAGATGAGAGGAAAGGAACTTCTTTCTCTCTCACTCAAGCCCAAAGCAACTCTTTATATTTCAAAACAGCCTCCTCTAAGCCCTGGATGGAGGTCTCACAACCACACACAAGCTGCTTCCTCTTCCCAGGCATTCTGAGTCCCCCAAAGTGCTGGCGCTGCAAGAAAGCAGAAGTGGGATAGTTCTATTTTCTTTGAATCCAATTGTGAAGTAGAGCTGTAGACATATTCTCTCCTGTCTTTCAAGTCACTGAATCACTTTAATGGGGAGCTCAGACACCCCAAGGCACACAGGAAATGCGTAAATATTGTCAGCGGTTTAAATTGCTGTTTTTACCCTGCAGCAATATGTGCATCTAATGGAAGCAAGAGCATAGCAAAGTATCCAAACCCAGAGTCAAAACCACCCCTTATTCTCAAGCAACACACTCGGGAATGAGCCTGAGAGTGCACAGCCTCAGCCTTCTGTGATAATCCTGGTTTAGATATTCCGTTTTCTCAATAAGGATTCTATTAAATGCTAAATATAGTGTGTTGTGCTTTTCACATGAGTACAAACACATTTTTGGTAAAGATTGGATAACTATCTTGGTTGCCATATTTAACCTGAAGTCACTTATCTTAGGGGTCCTGTTTTCTTCCCATTTTTCAAACTTATCAGAGTGTCACCTGTTACTGGCACCCAGTAGTGGACTCGTGTCTTATGTGAGCATTGGAACCCAACATCAGAAATCAAGACAAAACATCAGAAATCAAGACAGAGCACAAGTAGTTCCAAAATGAGCTTTGAGCTTCTACATTGAGGTAGAGGGATTGCTTCCTCCATGGCAGGCATAAAGATGACCAGCAGCGCAGACTTCATGAGCCCTCGCCCGGGCACGGCAGGCAGAAGGCAGTGCCCATCCATGATTCCTCAAGTCACTGTCCGTCTCTTTCTTTGGGAGCTTGCATCTGTCGGGGTTCCACCATACTCCATGGCTCAAGCAGAACTGCTATGCAGTTCATCCATGGACTCTCTAAGGCAGTCAGTCCTCTTTGGAGCTGGGCTAGAAGCCACAGGGAAGGCAGCAGGTAAGGGAAGGTGGGGGAGATCAAGAGCAGCCTGGAGCCCACAGCAGAAGCATGGACTAGGACATCTGTCCTTCTTAGTGCTTCTCACTTTGGCAGTGTGAGTGCCCTGTGGAAACCAGAGCACTTTGTCACTGAGCTGAACACACACCAGAGCTCAGAGCTGAAGGGGACATCAGGATACAAATGTCAGAGATGCTTTTGGGCAGCTATGGGGACCTTGCTTCAGGCCAATGTGGTGATACAGCAGATCAGAGGGAACCATGGGATAGCTGCTGCTATCCTACCAATCTCCCTGGAGTTTCTCCCTGAAAAGACCAGCACTCCCTGAAAGGAAACAACACATCTAATGAAAGGGGGATTCTAAGAAACTCAGTCTACCCAACTACCCACAGTGACGCTTTACAAAACCATCATGGTAGGTGATGGTTGAATGTGGCAAAGTAAATACAATTAACACCTTTTGCCTGGTTTCCAGAGCTTTGTACTGAAAGGTTTCCTGAATCTGTCCAGATGTTGGTCCACAAGATTCAAACTCACAGCACTTCTTACGGGTCACCACCTTCCCTTGTCACCTGTCCCACTCCATCATCCACTTCTCATTAATAAAGTCATCTAAGCCCAGTACCTGACCCATCTACTCCCTGACCTTTTCCTTATCTGCTCTGAACTAAGTCCAAGCAGTCCTAAAATCCAAAACTGTAAATATTGTATATATCCCAAGTCATCATTGTCTTCCATTCTTTCCTTCCTTTCACTCCCTACACAAACACAGAAAGACAGACAGACAGACACACAGACAGACAGACAGACACACACACACACACACACACGAGAGAGAGACACAGAGAGAGAGAGAGAGAGAGAGAGAGAGAGAGAGAGAGAGAGAGAAAGAAAGGAAAGAAAGAAAGAAAGAGAAAGAAAGAAAGAAAGAAAGAAAGAAAGAAAGAAAGAGGCCTCTAAACTGGCACTGCTGCCTCCAGCTTCACCCACTCTGTACTGAGCACCAGTTACTAGAGCAGCTTTGTCCCAGGAGGCAGCCGGGCCCTGGGCCTCCCTCGTGTGTTACAATGACTCTTTCCTGCCAGCCTGGTCCCACAACTGCTTCAGCCCCAAATGAACACTCAGAGACTTATATTAATTATAATACTGTTGGCCAATGACTTGGGCTTCTTATTAGCTAGTTCTATTAATTAATCTAAGTATTTCTACATGGTCTTATCTTACCAGAGAACGCCTGACTTGCATCCTCTCCTCCTGGGATCACATGACAACTCCTTTGCCTATACTTCCCAGAATCCTCCACATCTCCTAGTCTCGCCTATGTTGCTGCCCTTTTGGCCACAGTGTTTTATTCATCAACCAATAAAAGAAACGTATATATAGAAGATACATCTCGTTACTCGTGGGTTCTTGGAGAGATGCTCACTCTCGCATTGAGTGGGTGCTGCACTCAGACACTCTGCCTTTTCTGAATGCACCAATGCGCCAATGCGCCAATGCACCAATGCATTCCCTTTATCTAAAGTTCACACGACCCTGTACCACACTCATTGAGATCCCCCTCCTTCTTCCTGGATAAATGTACAATATTCAAAGAGGATAACATGAAAAAATTCTCTGAAGGGATTATTTTCAAAGGGGTGAGAAGCAAGAGGGAGAGTACAGAAACAGCCCCAGCACTTCTGAGCCCGAGAGCTGCAGAGGAATCCAGAGGCAGAGGCTCCCTGTAAGTTGCACAGTCTGGGCCAGCAGTCCATCGCTGTCTGGAGGCCACGGGGCTATCAGAGGGTTAGAAATGCATCGCCCTAACCAACACCACCACCCAGTCATCTTTTCAGCAGAGTTGACCTCCAGAATAAGGGCAGAAAGTGGAGGCAAGGGAAGCCCAGGGCACTTTTCCCTGTCTGCTTCTCTGGCTCACAGTGGCCTTTGGACCCTAAATCCTTAATTAATATGCTAATAGCCAGCCCCTGACTTGGTGTCCTTCAATGGTCTAGTCTAGTGAGTCAGGACCTGACAGCGGGGTCTCCCAGACCTCTTCTTCCCAGTGCTTAAGAAGCCCTGGGAAGATAATTGTCCACCATCTACCTCTGCCTCGTCCTGCCTGTGCCTTCTCAGGACAGCCTAGCTTCCTATGTGTCTTATCATCCCTAAAGCCAAGGCAGCAGGGCGGGGGCGGGGGGGGGGGTGGGCATCTAGGTTCACTCCAGTTTAACATCCTCGGGCTCACAGAGGCGAAAATAGGACTGTCCATACCTCCAGGCATGAAGCTCTACTCTTCCTGGACTATAGCTCCTTATTGATTTGTCAGGAAGCTCTCAAATGAAGGAAGAATTAAATGTTCCCTTTATCAGGCATTTCTGGCACCACAGGAATAGGCACACACATCCTTGCCTTTAGGACGCCATTTGATGTATAAAATATAGACACTTTGAAAGCCCTTGGGAATTTGTTTTCTGTTTTGTATTGGGCAAGGGTGTGTGCATACACACATCAGTGTTTGTGTACATGTGTGCACATGTGTGCGTGTGTGAGTGTGCCAGAGGTCAACACTGTGAGCACATTCTTCAAGCACTTCTCCTTCTCTTCTGTCTCATTCTGAGACAGGTTTCTCACCGAGCCTGAAGCTTCAGGACACCAGTAAGGCTAGGCTGCTGCCAGCCAGCAAGTCCCAGGACTCTGTCCACCCCTCTGCAGATCTGAGATTGCAGGCACATGCCACCACACCTGGCTGTTATGTGGGTGCTAAAACCTACTTTCTAGCCCCCAAATTTTCTTACTACATATGTGAACTCCCTCAGTTGGTCACAGCTGGCACTTGGGTAGCACTTTCTATGTGGCAGGTGGGTACTATCCAGAGTATGTTCATATAGTAGGTCAATAATTGATGGGGAATGTACTGTGTATGTTTATCTTATTGTTAAATAAAATACTGTTTGGCCAATGAGACAGCAAGTAGACGGGACTAGGAGTCAAAGAGGATTCTGGGATATGTAGTAGAGAAGTGATGATCCAGGCAGGAAATGACATAGCAAGGAGACTCATATTTAAGCGAAGAAGAAACAGGAAGGGCCCCTTTTTTCCCCTCCGCTCCTGCTCCAGTGGCACAATGTGATCCACCGGCAAGGAGGGATGCCAATAAGATAAGTCTTATAAAGCATATAGATTTAAGATAATTAAGACTGAACTAACAGATGAGGAAGCCTAGTCATTGGCCAAGCAGCTTTGAACCTAATACAAGTTTCTGTGTATTCATTTTGGCCTAACTCGGGTGGGCGGCTGGTGTAAAGCTCACATGTGGCGGGGGAGGGGGGGCTCAGTGGCTTTTGGTGGAAAGAGTTACGTAACAAGGGGAAAATCTATTTTCAACAAAAGAAAAATAAAGCATACACACACACACACACACACACACACACATATATATATATATACATATATATATATATGTACACACATGTACACATGTGCACACAAGCACACGCGCACACACACACACACACACACACACACACACAGAGAGAGAGAGAGAGAGAGAGTCAGATACTTAGGACAAGTCCCTTGAAGAGCAGACATTTAAGCAGAGACCTAAACAGTGAGAATGCGGTTGCTGAAGGGAGAGCAGGAAAGCTCAGGCAGAAAGAACAGTCCATGCAAAGGCCCCGGGCTAGAAGACGCTTGTGTGGTGCTGCTCTGCCACCAAGCAGGAGGCTGAAGAGTGAAATTTAGTGAGGAATCATGGCCAAGCAGCTTTGTTTGTCATGAAGACAAACCCTCAGGCTGCAGAGGCATCAACTAAGATTCCCAACATAGCCTCTTGATGCAGCTGTTTTGGGAAAAATGAGACACCCCTATGTTAATAAACATAAAAAGTTTCTCACTCACCTCCCAATGGTTCTCTCCACACCTTCTCTGCAAGGTTATTAAGTATTTCACCCATTTTCTCTGTCTTGAACGCTTTTCATCTTATCTATTCCACCTTCCAAAGTTTCCATGGGAAAGAAATGTACACTCAGTGTTTTTCTCAGAATGAATAAATCTTCCTTCCCATCTGGTGACTCAGGCTTCTCACTGTTAGGAGTGTTTTCTTAAGAGCCTCATTATTTGAAGGCAGGATTCAGAGAATTCTAGGACCCAGTCTGCTGTCAAGTGCAGCCTTCTAGCAATTCCAGGTAGAGTCAAGTGTACACAAGTCAAGTTCCTACGAGTCTGTTAGGGCAGCCATCATGCTCATTCCAGACAGAAAGCAGGAGAAATCATGAAAGGAAACTTCTAAGCTCCCTTCCACATAGCCCATTGGGCCAGTTCTTACATGATGCATGTTTGTTTGCAAGCCTGTCTCCCCCACCCCACTAGAGTTTTATTAGCAGAACTATTACTAAGATTCATTTTTGTATCCCTAGGTCCTGGCAAAGTTCTTGGCTAACTAGAAGATTGTTCAAGAAATGAATGGCCAAAGGATGGATGGATGGATGGATGGATGGATGGATGGATGGATGGATGCAGGATGGATGGATGGCTAGATGGATGGATGGATAGGCAGGTAGTAAACAAATACATGTCAACTCTTTCCCTAACCCTAATACAAGTCTTTTATTGCAACTGTGTGAATATGTCACTGACCAGCTAGCAAGGGATTTTCTTCCTTGATAGAAACTGTAGAGAGGCAGGAAGGAACCCTCCAGTCTCTGGTCTCCATCAGCTCTAATTCTCCTCAGTGTTTGATAGAAACAAGCATGGTGGGTGGCAGGCAGAGGCAGAAGCAAGTGACTCGCCTCAGAATTATACCCTTCATACTGACCTTGGCATACAAGTTTACATCTCTTTTATGAGACAGTTGAAATTCCTCAGCCCTTGGCAGATACCTGGAGTACAGCCCTCAGCCTGGATTCTGAAAGCCTTGATGCTGACTCTCACTCTCCCTGTCTATCTCTATGTGTCTCTATCTCATCTCTCTGTGTGGGTATTTCTTTCTGTGTATCTCTCTGTGTGTATCTCTCTGTACACTGCTCTCTGTCTGTCTGTCTGTCTGTCTCTGTCTGTCTTTCTGTCTCTCTCCATCCCTCTCTCTTTCCCTCTCTTTGTATCTCTCTCTGTCTCTTTGTCCCTCCTTCAGTCTTTCTCTGAGTGTCTCTATATCTCTGTGTCTCTTGCTGTATCTCTGTCTGTCTCTGTCCCTCTTTCTGTCTCTCTGTGTGTCTCTCTCTTTGTCTATCTGTCTGTCTGTCTGTCTTTCTGTCTGTCTGTTCCCTGCCCTTTTTCCTGCTCTGGCCATTCTTGAACAGTCTAGCATCTTCTTCACTGGCCCAATAGCCAACTACTTAGCCTGTTCCCTTCCCACAACTCAGAGCACCCAGACCGATTGCTTCCTGTGTTACCCTCCCACCAGGACTGATTAGGCTCAGTACTCACTGAGATGGCTGCAGTCTCATTGCCGTGCCACAGCCACCAGAATCTGGCTTCTTAGCACCCTTCACACCAGTCCTGGTAGGCCACAAGGGGAAGTGGTCTCCCTCTGGCCAAAGTGGAAAGGTAGAGTCCAGTACAAACTATGTTAAAGGGCCCCAGATGGGTTGTACATTCAGCATCCATGGCCATCAGCTGAAATCTTTGCTCTCAAGATGTTCCAAGTTGTCTTCAGGCATCCATTGGTGTTCATGGCACATGGTACCACTTATCATAAGGGGAGGTTAGTTGGTGTTAAAATTATATAGTGCTTTTACTCAAGGCAGCAAAGGCACCTATGGAGAATCCAATGACTGCCAATTAGGGAGTCAAATTCTTCCATCCCCAACATCTTTGCAAAGAAACAGGGAAATGGAAATCAGGAGTGCTTACAAATATACATTTGAAGACCCTATCCTAAACACTATCAGTGATGATTTTTAACAGATTTTAACAGTGTTTAACACCAGCCCAGTATCCCAGAAAAATGTGGGACCCCCCTCCTCTGCCTCTAGCTAATCTTGCTATCCAGCAGACACTACAGTGCCCACCCTACCTCCCAGACTTAGAGAGCTTTGTTTTTCTTCCTGAATCATATTTTCTTGTGCATCTTCATTTTTCATCACGATTGACAATTTTTGTTTGGCAGAGTCCTCCTCATGCTGATGGATTACATCATCAGCTACCCACACAGTACAGTTTTAGAGAAGGCACAAAGCTGAGCTGATTCTAAAACACTCCCCTTACACTCTAACCCCATCCACCTCTGCAGCCAGTCTGTGACTGAGACCACCTGACTTCCTACCTCGTGTCCTGGGGGCAGGAACTATAACATGTGAGTGGTTAAAGCCACAGGTGCATTTTTGTGAACAACTGCTCTGATCCACGTCCATGTGGAGAAACGGGGAGATTCGGCTCATAGAGCCTTAGCAAGCAGAGAACCACTGTGAATAAAGCCCATGTGAGCCTGTGTGTAGTACATCGTGACAAGGACAGGGGACCTGTCTTGGAGGTGACCTTGACTCAGAAGCCTTTGGGTTCCTCATGGAGACTTTCCAGACAGCACTTGTTGTCTTTGACTTCTGTGGCACATCAGTTTTGTGTGTCCTTTTTGCTCACTGCTCATCACACACCCCTGCAATAATCCCAGCTAAACTGATTTTAAGACATCAAAGCCTGTTGTTCCTTTTGCCTTCAGTAGCGGACAATATTTCTATTCTGTGCACTGTCAACAAAAGCTTCTGCCTTTATGTCTCCAAGGTGAGACAGATCTCAACAAAATAATATTCAAGGTCCCATTTGAGCTCATTCGAAGTGGAAAGTCCTCCTGTTCTCCCCCGCCCCGACACACACGCCCATATTTTACCCCTTCCCCACACTCCTGTTTCATTTCCGTGTTTGCCGTCATTTTCTATTTGCTTCCCAGGGTTCTTTTATTTGATTCCAGGGTTTGAAGTCTCATCTTCCTGATGCACACAGTCCCCTTGCCCTCCAGTGGGACAGTCCGTCACACCACAGCCTCTTCATCAGGGCCTGCTGGGCTTTTCAAAATGCTATATGGCATTTCCTACATCAGAGAAAACAGCTCATTTGCAAGCAAACGCTGTACCCCCAAAAAACTGCCTTGCTCTTTATAACTCCTGTGCCCAACTGGAAGCCTTCTGCTTTCAAGTGTGGCCTGGTATGACCAAAGTTCCCTCATTTCATGGATTGTTTATCCTCCATACCCATGCTTTCCATGCTGAGCAGAACCCCTCCTACCAGGGATGGACATGGTATACCTAAAGGAATAAAAAAACATTCCCTGTATTTTAAAGTGAATTCACACACTTCAGTCCTCCAAATGCTCAATAAGGTAAGCATCATTACCATTTCACAGATAAGGAAACTAAGCCTTCATGTCCTATGTCCCCAAAGTCTTGCGGGTAGGGTAACTAGTAGTGGACCATGGGTGGGACTCAGGCTCAGTTCTGTTGCAGCCGACTCTCAGGCTTCTTGGGAGACTGTGGCTGCCCCTTGTTGCTGCAGCACTGTCTATTTAGTAGCAGATAATGCAATAAGGAACTAGGAAGTCAGATGTCAAATTTGCAGAATCCAGTTTCCCATTAAGTACCTATAGGTATTGTCCCAGGCACTAGATATGCATCAGAGAGAGATAAGCCCCCTTCCCTCAATGGATCTTTCATTTTAGAAAGCAAGGATAGAATCCATCTCTAATGTTGATAACCCTATTAAGGAGAAGGTTTATTGATGCTGTGCCCCAGAAGCATACTGCTAGGAGAACTGTGTATTTGATATGTTCCAAATATATATATAAACCCTCTTACCCTACCAGGTGGCTCATGTTGCTTCTCCTCACTTAGCAAGAAGGCAATGGAAGTATTAAGCGATAAGTCACATGCCTTGAATAGTACAGCTCTAAGGAGCAAGGATGGCTTTCTATCCAGTGTCACCTACAGAGACTAGGGGCAGAGAGAAGGTACCATGCACAGCCTAGTATCAGCTTGTCATCACTACCAATCGTCACTGTTACTACCCTTATCATTTGAGTGTCAGAGACACTTTGCATCGTTTTCTATATGGACAGCCATAGTCATGGGTAAAGCCGTGCCATATCAGGCTTTGATAAACAACAGGTGTTATGTCAACAGCTCTCTTTCAAAACTCAATTGAGTAGTCACAGCTCTTGTCTGTGAAGTAAACAAGCATTTCCCCAATTTTAAATGCATAAGGACTAAGATTGAGGGACTAGAGACAGCCAGTTCCCTTCTATCCTGTCATTTGCACATCTTGCACACACACACACACACACATACACACACACACACACACACACACACACACACACACACATACAGAGAGAGAGAGAGAGAGAGAGAGAGAGAGAGAGAGAGAGAGAGTTCTCTTCTTCTCTACACTTCCTTTGTGGCAGGCATGACATTGGGTTTACTGACAATGTGACTCCCACTTACTAAGTTAATAAAGGCTGCCCTTCTCCTCTTCCTCTCCCTAGGACTGGAATGCAGACATGATAGTTAGCCTCTCTGATCATGCATGTGGCATAAGGACGGGCACAAGACAACAGAAGAGGAAGTCTACCCACAAATGTTGTCAAGGTCCCTTAGCATGCCAACCCCAGACTATGCACCAAGACCCTTTTTATCACTTCACTCTGCCAGAGGCTAAAATACAAGCATAGTATCTAATGTCTCTAATCGTGTACATGAAGTCAAGGCTAGAGAAGACCAGACAGAAAGCCTGACTGCCAATGCTATCAATTCCTCAAATGCACCATTCCTGGACTCCAAGACAAGACTCTGACTTGAGAGAAGATGAAAATGTCTACCTTACTTAGGTCATTGTGTTTGGGAAGCTTGTCCCAGTGGACTTCCATGTATTTCCATGACTGTGCCCAAGGCCATGCAGTTGTGAGCAGTAGAACTGGAATTCCTAATCAAGTCATCTCATATTCACCTTACTCTAAAACCTTCTGTTTTACAATGACATTGCTATATTACAGTCACTGCAACTGCAAGGTCGAAGTCAGTGTTGTATATGACTCATATCTTGGATGGCAAGAGCAAATGGGCTCACAACATCCTGTCTTCCCTTCTTAGCTCAGTTGTCCCTTTCCTTCAACTCTGCCTGCCTCACCCCTGGTTGCACCAACATGCTGTAGTAGGGAAGGAGAATATCTAAGCAAAGCTGTGCCCAGCTAAAGCCGGCAGCACCTGAGTGAGGGTACATGCCTCCGGGAAGCTCGGTCTAGAACTCCGCCACAGCAAAACCTTTCTACAAGAACCAACAGTGCCTCAGACTTTGATTGAGAGCTTTCAATGACTGTGTGAGCTCTGAGCTTGAGTTTGACAAAGCCCTCTCTTTAACATGCCAGCCACAAAAAAAATACTAATAATGGGATAAATGTGGCCACCATAAACATGACACAAATGCTGAAAATGGAAAGACAGCCAAGACTGACACAATGTGGTGAATGTGACGATAAATACTTGTGACATATGGGCAAAAGGACACCAGAGCAATAGCATGAAAGTCAAGCTAGGGTCAGAGAGTTGGCCAACTTCATAAAATGCTCCCCCTTACAAGCATGAGGACCAAAGTTCATGTCTCCAGAATCACACAACAGCTGGGCACTGTAACCCCAGTGCTGGGGATGGGGGAAAGGCAGGGTAGACAAGTGGATTCCCTGAGGCTCACTGGCCAGTAAGTCTCAACAAATTGATGAACTCCAAGTTCAGTGATAAACCCTGTCTCAAAAAGCAAAGTAAAGGGTGACTGGGGAAGACTCATCAACCTCTGGCCCCCATACATATACTCATACATGTGCACACACACACACAAACATAAACATATACCATACACATCCATATAGACATAAAAGTTATCTAAACTCATGTGGATGGTGATGCTTTCACTTTAGCTAAATGTTGTCCAACACATTAAATACAAATGAAGGCCACAAGCTAAAAGAAATGAAGAACATTTATACATATTTTCATATGGATGTGTGATAGGGTCTGATAGCTGTCAATGAGCTATTAAAATGTTTGTACAAAGCTTCAAGTTTGTGCTTATTTCAGCAACTTTGTAATGAAAATAGTTCAGCATTGGGAGTCATCAAGTTTGGATAAGTGGTGCTATGGCACCTGAGAACAATCCCCTACAAAGATGTGAGCACTTTCTCAACACTGCATGGGTTTGTCTGTACCAGATGCCCCATCAATGGCCTCAGAACACCAACACTCTCCCCTCCAAGACATCAGGCAGATACACACCTGCCTCCCTGTGGGGGGGGGGGCAACGAAGTCCCTGCTCTCTGACCCCCTTCCCAGTGTTTCTCACATCTAAGTAATTGCTCATGACAATCAGTATCTTGTTCTGAACGAAATTGTTTCCTCTGGTAATTAACACGTGGGACATAAAGGAAATTAGCTGGTGATTCTGAAGCCTTAATTTGCCACATTACATCAATCATCCTCCTAGAACATGAGCCTGTGCCTTTAGTTTGGCATGCAAGTTTGGCTGGTCCTTGGTTACTAAACTTGAATGGATTAGAGCAATTAAACATGGTTCTGCAAAGCCCACAGGGCCTATAGTAAACGAAACTGAGCCACAGAATGGTCTTGTTTAGTTTTTGGTTTTGGTTGGTTGGCTTGTTGGTTGGTTGGTGTTTTTGTTTTGTTGTTTATTTGCTTGTTGCCTGATAAAAATAGGAAATAGCAAGATGAAATACATAGATCCCTCTCCTGTGTACATGGAAAGAAAACCCTTTGATGTCATCTACTTACACTAGATCTCATCCAGTAGACCCCATACCACTTCCCCTTCCCTCCCCACCCCTGTCTACATCACTGTCCCCACTCCTTTGATGGGAACTTCCCCCAAGATGGTATTGCCCATGAAAGCCACTGCTTGTTACCCTACTTTTATTTCTGTTGCTGTAGTAAAATACCCTTACCAATATCAACAATGGGGAGGAAAGGGTTTATTTGGCTTACAATTCCAGGCCATAGTGCATAAATGCAGGAAAGTCACATCAAAAAGAGCTTAAGACAGCTGGTCACACCAGATCCACACAGTGACCAGCAGAGAGAAATGAATGGACTCACGGGGCATGCTTATCACTGCTCAGCTCAACCAGCTGTCTTAACTCTTATAGAGTTCAGAATTCCATGTCTAGGAAGTAGTGCCCCCACAACTGGCTGTGTCTTCCCATGTCAACCTACAATCAAGACAATCCCCCACAGACTTGCTCACAGGACAACCTGATCTCAACGTCCTACAACTGGGATTCTCTCTCTCTCTCTCTCTCTCTCTCTCTCTCTCTCTCTCTCTCTCATGATTCTAGACTGTGTAGACTGTGGCAAGTTGACATTTAAAATGCGCCATCACTCTAGTGAGCCACCACAACTGTTCCCTTCCCTTCTGATGTGTAGTCCCCACTAATGCTGCTCATCAGTCCCACCAAACTCTACACGGTTCACTTCGCCATCTAACACCCTGATGTCCTTATCCACCAACAAAGAGTACATCTCAAGAAGGAGAGCCTGGTGGGGATGGCTCACCACTCTGCACCATCAGGACAAGTGGTCATCTGTTGTTGACTGAGTTAGTTTGATGCTCTTCCATCTTAGACCCAGATGCTAAAAGTAGCACCTTGTGGCACAATCTGTCACTGCCTCCTTGCTTGTCCATGTGGGACCCAAGAAAGCAGCATTGCTCCAGCCCAGCCATTGGGCTTTACATGAGAGTCGCCTTCAAAAGTTCCTGGGTCAGTAGCTGCCTCCTTCAGATGTCTGCATCCTGAGAATACTCCCCTACAGAAACTGCCTACTTCGATGAGCTAACCACTCTCCTCCTCCAGCTGCACACAATAAACCTGCTTCCTCATTCCGTGGTATGTAATAAGTACACGGAGTTCTCGGGCTGCTCGTGCACCTCCGTCAGATTGCACAGCCCACCCCATCCTAGCTTTCCAGTAGGTATGTCTATTGTCTGCTCTCTCATCACCCCAGGCAGGTCAACTCAAAAGCTATACAGGTTGGAGCAACTAGGTATGGTGGCACACGCCTGTGATCTCCTCAGTAGAGAGAGCAGAAAGATCAGGAGTTCAAGACCAGCCCGGCTACACAATGCACTGTCTCAAAAAGGAAGAAAACAGAAACAATGACAAACGGGTTGTAGAAACCCTCTCACTGGACAGAAGAAAACACACATTTAGAATTAGGCTCTTACAGAAGTAAACTATTGATCCAATAGCTATGGCTATCTCTGATGGAGAGCAAAGATCAGCTATCCAAAGATGGGAGGAAAGAGCAAGTTTTGTGTTTGTTTATTTTACTGTGGTGTAATTTTTGTAAACTAATCATCAACAAAAACCTCAGATTTAAAAAAAAGTTCCTGGGTACTGTGATTGGCCTGTATTATGCAGTAGGTATTTCTGTGAACTACACCAGAACCCTGCCTGTCCTTTGTGGTACTCACTTTGGAGAACTATATTACCAAAGGTGTTTGTTTCTTAGGAGTGCCATATCAAAGTCCCACAGATGGGAAGCTTTGAAAAACAGAGATGTTTTCTCTTGTCATTATGGTGGCCAAAATTCTAAAACTGGGGTGACAACATGGCTGCTGTGCTTCCTGTAAACACTCTAGGGGATAAGCTCTCCTTGTTCCTCCTAGCTTCTGGTGACTTCTGGTAGTCCTTGGCTTGTGACAGCACAATTACAGACTTTGTCTTTTCCCCTGGGTTACTATTCCTTGTCTCTGTATCTACAATTCATTTGAAAAATCAGGGACCCACTCTAGTCCACTGTGACCCCACCTTAATCTGTCTACAAAGATGCAGGATTTAGGGCTTGAGCATATTTGGGGACATGAGGAAGGTTTGATTGAACCCACTACAAGACCCTAGTTAAGTGCATTATTCATGAAATTGGTTGTGAGGCAGCCTGGGAACCAAAACACCACTCTTAACACTGAAACTTAGACTAAATTTCATCATCAGTGCATGATTAATGACCTCACTTTCAAAATATGTCAACTAACTAGGAACATATGAAAGAATGTTCAACAAGGCATCATCCAATAGTAAAATATTGACAGAAACCAAGTATTGTTAATATAGGGTTGGCTATATTATCATGGCATAATAATGCACTAGATAACCAATAAATGTATGTGGTAAAATATACTTGACATGAAGATATGTTCATGATACATTATTACAAAACATATGCATGTACATGACTATATATTTTAAATATACATATATGTGTAAATATACAGCTCTACATATGCCTAAATATGTACATGCCTTTACTATATATCCAATAATGACCAATTTGAAAGCAAGCTTCAAAATATTTTCTATAACATTTTATATACTTATTTTGTTTCTATGAAGCAATGTATGTTTTATTATAAATAAATGAGCAGAATATTTAAGATACTTACCACTTTAGCTGGTCAGAGTAGAGAACTGTTAATGCTGCCTCCTGGATTGCCACAGTAGAGGACTGTAGCATGGATCTGCAGAGGAAAAGAGGAAAAGGCTGAGAAAACATACAGTAAACTAGAAAAATACTTTATCCACTGGTATGGGAAACCATGAAGTGAGCCATCAAGTCATCCCAAAGAGTCAGCAGTATTCAAGAATCTGGAATAAGGGGACAATATTGAAATAAAAGCATGATAGTTTTTAAAGAGCAAAATATTGATATGGGAACAAATGTAGGGTGATAGTAAAGTAGAACCCTTTCCTTTGGGAATAATTTCACTAATTACAAATGAAAAGTTGAAATTAAATCACTTATTAGTATCTTCTTGTAGGTGGGAAATTTTTAGTATTTTGTATTTTCTTCTGTGGGTTTCTTTGTGTTTGCTGATTTCTCTTTCCTGAAATGAGTCAGCACTGTATTTATAGAAGAAATAATAAAGAGTAATTCTATCAAAAAAGTAAAATGAGCTGCCTATCCCCTCTTGACACTACCTGTTTGCAGAGAGTAAGGCCAGCTCCCATGAGGAGAGTTCCATGGTCAGGACTCAAGTGAGCATTATTGACCATCTTCAGACAAGGTTTCTAGTACCCATGGGTCTCCAGACCTTGGGCACCCAGGAGGGCTGGGAAGATCCCAGGGGCTTTCTTACCCACCACAGGACATCAGCCTGGGCCATGGCCTGGAACAAGAACTCCATACACTAGGCTATCACCTGTGTTTAGGCTCAGATGCCCTGGGAAGGAAAGACATTTCGAGTGTGTGTCGTGCATGCTATTACTTTATCACTTAACCCGGCTCATCTGATAGAGGTGACTTCATCCCATGGGTCACATGGGGAAATCTAAGCTCATTAAGAAAAGCGAAACACACGCAATCAATCTGGGCTCTGAGATACCCAAGGTGTGGGGGGTACCCTATCTGTCCTTCCCCACACTTCTCTCTCAGCTTCTCCACTTATTCTAAGAAGCATCTGGCCTTTCCTTTCTTCCTAATATGCTCTGTTCTACTCTTCTTCCTGTTGCTGTGGCAAATGCCAGGACCAAAGGCAACTCTGGGAGGAAACGGTTTATTTCATCTTATACTTCTAAGTGACAGTCCATTACTGAGTGAGGTCAGGGCAGGAACTCAAGCAGAGGCTGAAACCCAGGAGGAAAGCTGCTCATTAACTCTGTCAGCTAGCATTTCAGCTAGCATTTGGCACATTTGCTAGGGATGACACTGCCCACAGTGGGCTGGGTCCGCCTACATCAATTAATCAATTAATAAAGACAGTCTCTCACAGACATTGCCACAGGCCAGTTGGATCAAGGCAATTCTTCAGCTGTGGCTCCCTTGTCCCAGGTGACTGAAGGTTGTATAACACTGACAACAAAAACTAACCATAACATGTTCTTTCAGGGAAGTGTGGCTTTTAGCAAAGCCTTTCTATGTGGTGGGGCAGCTTCAAAGCCTTGGGCTTGCTGATTTTCAATTAATGCTTCCTCTTTAAGACAGGGCAACAGGACAAGTCACTCATCTCCACCACATAATCTTAAAACCCTAGTAATACAGGACAGGCAATCACCACTAGGAGATTCCTACACAAAGATGACAAATTAGCTCGACTTTTCATTTTCAAATCCCTTTCTATTCCCATTTATTATTTTTTTCTTTGCCTTATCCCATCTCCAGAGTTGGCCTCCCACCCATTTAATTGCTTTTATAAGTCATTTTTTAAATCTGCCCTGGAACTGTCCACTGAAGACAGCAACCAATAATTGCACTCTCTAGTCACATGAGATTTGCTATTTAAAATGAGCCTCTGATCAGACAGGATGCTCAGAATATTATAACTAATCTAAACTGACAGAATGGCTAAGAGTGCAATGCTCTCATTTTAATGCTCTTTCATTAATAGGATCCCCCTTTCCAGGCTGAAAATATAAAATTCTAAATCATACTGAGAAGTGAACAGCACTGGGAACTCCAAGTCTGCAGACAAGAACCCTCTTGGGCTGCCCTGGGATACTGCCCTGGGATGCCTCCCTGAGATTATGCCCTGGGATGCCACCCTGGGACGCCTCCCTGAGATTATGCCCTGGGATGCTGGCTTTGGCATTTTACTTCTCATTGTTTTCCAGAAGGAATGGGTTTATGGTGAGAGAAACCCAGAGGCTGTTTCTTTTTCCTTCACGGGAAAACAAAGCCAACAACTTTTTTCTAACTTGATGCATTGTGGGAATAACAGCAAAATCAATAACAAGCCTGAGAAACTATTCTTGTTTAAACAGAAAGCAAGATTTTTTGCTCTAACCTTCTTAAATATTTTTTTCCAGTCAATGGAAAAAGAAAAGCAGACTGCAACGAGAGGCAGGAAAAAGAGAGATGGCCAGAAAGCAATCTATATTTAACGGTAGAGAAAGTGAACGCAAAGCCGGGGGTGTGTCCGCACCGACACTACCCCACCCTGTCCCCAGAAAGTCACCCATGGCTCTCTTACACTCCCTCCCTAGTACACCAAGAAGCTAACCACTGCACGGCCAGACAGGTTTGCCTCTCTCTCCATTTGCTAGAATCGGGTGGCAGACACCTCATACTGGCTCCTGAAGGTATACTGTTTCTTTTTGTTTTTCCTTTATTATGGGAACCAGTAGACATCATATCAGTAGCTTAATATCAGCCAGTGCCTAGCACAGTAGAGTGTATTAGTAAATGCACAATAAATGCCAAATAATTCAATTTCAGCTAATCTTTTCATTGTCGTTATCAGAGCCATTGGAGACTCATGGTTACTACAGATAATTTAAGACATTCATGACATGACACCAAGAAACTTGAATTCGGGGTGGTGAGATGGCTCCACAGTTAAGAGCACTGCCTGCTCTTACAGACCTACATGGCAGTCCCAGCCATCTGTGACTCCGGTTTCAGGGACTCTGATGGACTCTTCTCTGTGGACACCAGGCATGCACGTGGAGCACATTTGTACATGCAAGCAAACGCTCATACACATGAAATAAAGTAAATAAATCTTTAGAAAAGAAAATAAGCTTGGATTCTAGGCCAATCTTGAAAGTCAGTCTGGACTTCCTTCATCTCTTCATCAAGAAAACAGCAACAGTTCCTGTGTTCTCTTATGAGATTTACCCCTCAAGAGCAGACCTTCACTAACTGTTTAACGTTTGAGTGTCCCCGTCTTTAAGGGATGCTAACACACTGGGGGGGGGGTCAGAATACATGTGCAGGCTTTGGCACAGAGTGAGTGTCTCATTAGTGACATGTCACTGCCCTTTTCTTGTCCAGCTGGGTAGTCCTGAGTCCTCTAGAGACCCAGGTATTTCCATCTCTACACCTGAGAGCAGGCAGGTACTGGGTTCCACATGTCTCCTCACAGGGTGGCTTAGGACAGGCTGCCATGGAAACCACTATTAATACTCCACCTCAGGTGAAACTGCACACCTAAAGAAATGTAAGGACCTTCCTCTAAATTTAAAGAGAAAAAAGTTGGAGTCAAACTGGATTCCCACCTCACTGCTTGTATCAGCGAAGATGCCTTCGGCCACAGCAGGGGAAAGCACACCTAAGTCCAGCCACAGCAGTGAGGACACCCGGGCGCTGCATGACGGGCCAATACAGAGTACACTCACTTGGACTTCACTAAGACCTAATTTCCTTTGGATTTCACTGTAGCTGTCAGTCCACACATGCTATACAGATGCTACAATATCATGTAAAGAAAAGTGCCAGTCATTTCCATCCACATCTCTACTGAAGAGCAAAGAAACTTGCCCAACAATCTCCCAATAAAATTTCCATGGTGTCACATTAGCCAAGGAAGGTTTCACACACTGAAACCTGTAACTGTTGAGAGAACAGGACCATTCCAGGACAGTGACCAGGTCACTTAGTGGGAGACGTGGGAAAATCAGAGCTCTGCCAACATGGAAGGAGAGAATGGTGGGTGTTAGGTATGCTTTGACACTCTATCTTATTAAACTTGGTCTCCTTTTGTTGTTAACAGAGAATCTGGTATGTTTATATGAGGATTATTGAAAAGCTTATTTTTTGCAATTAGTCACACCAAGGGTAGAATACATATACAGCAAATGAAAGGAGGGGTGGACTTCCTTCTCAACAGGACAGTCACACAACACTGTCCCCATGTGCCCATGGCTACAGGGGGGAAAAACATCTAATCATGAGATCAGCTGACCTGACAGTCTTGTTGCTAACAAAAACAGAGGTGAAGATAACATTTGTTGAGCACCTACTATGTACTGAGTAATGTGCTAAAACAATTTGCAAACCTGAGTCTCACAGTAACTCTATGAGACAAGTTAGCTTGCTTTTCCTCTTCTTTTGTTGTTATATGTATATAATGTGTGCACATGTTTGTGTATGTCTGAGTGTAGTACACATAACACATATGGAGATTAGAGGAGACCCTGGGTGTCAGGCTTTGCCTTTTACCTGATTAGAGTCAGGTCTCTTTAATGTTTGTCAGTGTGGTGCTGGCCCCTAAGACATCTTTCCACACCCACTTTAAGGATGAAGAAACCAGACCACACAGCAACCAAAGTAACCAGCTGATGATGGCAGAAATGAGCCTTAAGTCAGTTTTAGCTGGCTGTCAAAAATCATTGTCTTAGTGTTTTACCAGGACTGTCTTAGTCAGGGTTTCTATTGCTTCAGTAATCACCATGACCAAAAAGCAAGTTGGGGAGGAAAGGGTTTATTTGGCTTACACTTCCACATTGCTCTTCAGCACTGGAGGAAGTCAGGACAGGAACTCAAACAGGGCAGGATCCGAGAGACAGGAGCTGATGCAGAGGCCACGGAAGGGTGCTCCTTACTGGCTTGCTCCCCATGGCTTTCCCAGCCTGCTTTCTTATAGAACCCAGGACTACCAGGTGGGAATGGCAACACACACCATGTGCTGGGCCCTCCTCCAATGGTCACTGATTGAGAAAAAGCCTTACAGTTGGATCTCATGGAGGCATTGCCTCAGCTGAGGCTCCTTCCTCTCTAACGACTCCAGCTTGTGTCAAGTTGACACATAAAGCCAAACAATACAATGACCAGGGCAATTCTTATAAAAGAAAGCACTTAATTGGGGCTGGCTTACAATTTCAGAGGCTTCCTGCATTGTCTCCATGGCAGAGAGCATGGCAGCAGGCAGGCAGACACAGTGCTGGAGAAGTGACTGCAAAAGAGTTCTACATCCTGATCCACGGGCAGCAGAAGGGTGGGGGGACACTGGACAGGGGGACAGAGATGACACTGTGCCTGGCAAAGCCACCCACCTTGACACATTTCCTCTAACAAGGCCACACCTCCTAATCTTCCTAGTCCTTTCAAAGAGTTCCATTCTCTGGTGACTAAGCATTTAAATACATGAGACTATGAGGGCCATTCTTATTCAAATAACCACACTGGTAATCTTTACACTCTAATCAGACCTTTATGACTGCAGAACTGAAGATGGTGGACAGTTTTCCATAGATGGCACAGAATAAAAAGAGCAGGTATTTAGCCCCTCGTCACATTCAGAATCCCACTAGCAGCCCAGCTACTTCTGTAGTAAGAAACAGATTTAGCAGCCTCATCTTGCTTCAGCCTGTCTCTCTGGCTGCTATTCAGAGTTTTCGCTTATCCGAACCATTTCTAACTTATTCCTCTGTCTTGCTAATGATGGGAAACTCGCTGCTGTGTAGTTCCATAAAGCATTATCTCATTATCTCCTTTTGCCTCTCACTGTAAAGTGCTTTGTAGCACAGAAAGAGGGGTATGGAAAAAATTAATTTCATTAAATTAATCGAGAGTGTCATGACTGCTCAGTTATGACTCGGATGCATTTGTAGGAGGGCCCTGTCTATGCATCAAAGTTGGTCTTTATTTTGCCATTTTTCCTCCCACATGTACCCACCAGCTTTCTTAGCGAGGAAGAAATAACTCTAAATAGCAAGCTCCTCAGAAGTATTGTTGCCACCAGCAACCTGGAAAATCCCAAGTCAGAGCCGGACTTTATGTGGCTGATGAAGAGACTTCAGAGACACTCTGGCTGTCTCCGCCATTACCCTGTGAGGTATAAATGTTAATGCTGGACACATCGAGCTGTGACTTAAATAGCTCTGAGATGGACCGCTCTCTCCTAGACTTTCAATGTACACAAATAAATGCTGCTAGTTTTGCTAACTCGGGTCCTTTCCTGCTTAGCTTACAAAACCATTCCAGCATCAAGGTCTTTCTCAAATGCCACATTTTACAAGTCTTCTCATTGGTTGGAGCTCCAAGAATTCTGCTCCTGGGTTCATTTATGCATTGCTTACTAATCTCCATTGAGCAACAGAAGATGCATGGCTCTAACGTAGACACTGGAAATTCCATGAACAGAAAAGCAGTCAGGGCTGAGAGACAGCTCAGTTGGCAAGGCACTCTCTTCACAAGCAAGGGAACCTAAGTTTCATTCCCAAATTCTACCTTTAAACCCCAATGTGCCGGTTCATGCCTGTAATCCCAGCAATGGAGATGTGGAGATGGAAACATCCCTGGAGCTCGCTTGGCTGCCAGTGTAGACAAATGAGTGTGCTCCAGGTTCAATTACAGACACTGATGCAAAAAAAAAAAAAAAAGGTGGAGAGCGATAGAGGAAGACACCTAATATTGACCTCTGACCTCTACACATATGTGCTAATATGCGCACACACATAGACAAAAAGTGAAATAATTTAAAGGCATGGCTGCCTCTGCCATACAGATTAGCATGCAACTAATGGCCCCTCAGAAGAATTACGATCTTTCCTGAGGAGAAAAGTGCCACTGATCAGGGAATGAACAATCTAAAGACTTGTGGCCTCCTCAGCTCCTGTGAACAAAAACAGTATTCTTTTTTTTTGGGGGGGGGGGTTCGAGATAGGGTTTCTCTGTGTAGCTTGAGCCTATCCTGGCACTCGCTCTGGAGATCAGGGTGGCCTCGAACTCACAGAGATCTGCCTGCCTCTGCCTCCCAAGAAAAACAGTATTCTTACCTTAGGCTTTGCCAGTGTGCCCTTAAGACTGTCCCAAAGAGCTGTGCTCTATTGTGGAATGTCCCTCGGAGGAAGAGCCACTCACACACCACCCCCACTTCCCACTGTTCACTGAGATACTTCAAAGTCTCAACTATCCTGGAGCCTTCAGGTTTCTGGTTTGGCTTCAAGTCTCAACTCCAAATCCAGTCACATACCTACCACTGGCTTCTCTGCCTCAGACATCTGGCTTGACAGTCTCTGCATTCAACATCTGGTTCCCACAAAGAACTTGTAAAGATAGTGACACTGCTTCAGTTTGACAAAGGAAGAAACGGAGGCCCATAAAGCTAGGGAACGCCTCTTTAGGAGAGTTGGTGCATAGGCACCAGAACCAGAATTCAAACGCATGTCCATGTGGCTGGCATTCTATTATTCTACACACTCTACCTGCCTCATTGCCTGCAAAGTAAGAAGAGTTGACCCTGCCACAACCTTCTCATGGGATCTTTGTAAGTATCAAATGAGATAGTTACACACCAGGGATATGGATAACTTGCTTGCCTTCTGCATTCTAACTGGTAAAGAAACACCCCTAAATTTTCATACATAAGCATGGTTAACTGTCACTGGAGAACTAGGGTCCTTGGGTAAAGAGGAATTATAGAACTTTTCTCAGCTCCAAGGCCAAAAGGTAAACCATTCTTTTTGAGACTGGGTCTCATATAGCCCAGAGGAGAACTGAATTAGGAAAGTAGCCTAGGATGAGTTTGAACACGTAATCCTCCTGCCACCACTTCCCAAATTAAGGTTATAGACATGTGGCACCCCACCTGTTTTTATGCAGTGCCAGAGATGGAGCCCAGTATGCATGTTAGTCAGTCCTCTACTGAGTCACATACTCAAGCCCCAAACGCAAATTTCTTACTGGCATACTCCTCAACTCTATACCAGGGCAAGTTCTGCAAATATACACCAATATGAAAGCCCTATCAGCCTGCCCTCGAGTCTAGCCCTACCTAGTAGATTAAGAACATGGGAGACCTAGGAATGGGGCCCTGAAGGATTAGGAGTGTTCCAGGGGCTTCGGGGGTGTGGGATGTGGCGGGGAACAGTGGTGCAGGGCAGATCAAGCTCTCTATCATGGGTAAACACTCACCTACTCTGTAGGAACGTAGAAGGGAGGGAAGAAAATGCCCCTTGTAGAATTTTCCTGTCATTTATAGTGATACAGAAATCCTCGACAGTAGAATCCTGAGGAGAAAACAACATATTCCTCTGCTATGTATAATAGGAAAGAGGTCCTTACTAGGAAGCCCTGGCTCTCCTGGAACTCACAATATAGACCAAGTTGATAGCCTGAAACTCAGAATCCATCTGCTTCTGCCTCCCTAGTGGTGGGATTAAAGGCGTGGACCAACACACCTGGCTTCCCCACAATCTCTTATAATAAGATAGATAGCACTATACAGATGCATTTCCTTTGTTCAATATTGTTCCTGGGACACTCTATACTTTCACATTACACTACTAAGACAGTTATTTTATATATGATCCTATCCGACTGACTATTTCACTGAAAGAAATCATTTTTGAAGTATCCTTAAACATTCGTATCTAAAGCCATGTCAATCATGTGGTAGAATTATTTGCTCAGTCAATGAACACATGGATGCTATTAATGTATAAACATTGGGGCTCCACAGAATCTGGTCTTCCAGGGAACATGTCCATAATTAAGTATCATTTTCCATTTTTCTCAATTGTGTACCCACTTCTAACAGGTTGAACCAGATCCAAGGCCATTTCTTTCAATTATTTTGCAGTTCCCTGTTGATGAAATGGGCTAGTGGTTCACAAAATCCATCTCACAAGTCTGCAGGCCATTTCATTGTGCTCTTACTCAAAAGATGAAAGGAAATGAAGACAACATACAGTATTAAAAAGGAAAAATCTATTAAGAATAAGTACAAAAATGAGGCAAAACCACTCATAAATTTTTAATCTTTCTTATAACTTGCCTTTGGACATGCTTGTCTGCCTACTTCGGTGTCACAAGATGGGAGGGGGAAACTATTTTTCAAGAATATTCTGCAGTTCACTCAACAGCAACCCAATCACCAGCCTCCTTTTCAGAGCATGCCCACGGCCATGCTTCAGCCTCCGTAGTTGTCAGCAAGCCTAACAGACTTCACAAGGACCCCTTAAACTCACCACACATCGATACACCTTAAAAATGCATCACCTTTGTGGATGAAACCATTAGGGGAAAAAAGTAAGACAGAGCCAAAGGTCAAGACTGAAGTGAATCAATATGACGAAGGTCCCTTGAAGATGGTGTCTTCCGTCTAGATGCCATCTCTGCTTCCACTCTCCACTGAAGAGCGATTGCCCTGGCAGCTGATACAAAACCAAGAGCATCTGTGTTCCTCCGCTCACAGGTGCAGAACTGGAACCCGTGATAATGCTAAATCCATCACACCCCAGTGGGCAATCCCACTAAGACCAGCAGAGTCAGGGGCAGTGCTCTACCTAAGGTAGGCCTGAATCCGAGCCTGAAGATCACCCTCAAAGGAATTGAAGTGGGGTACAAAGAACAAAATAAAAAGATGTACTCTTTTAAGCTTTCTTTGTTGACTTCCCAGGAGGGTCACATGAAAAAGGAGATATCATAAGAGCAGAAAGAAAAGTATGGAAATATTCAGCTTTCATCTTAAAATAAGTAACATAGTTGTTTATTCTAGTGCCAGATATGAGTGACCATGACCTGGGGAAACAGAATCAGGCTGCCTCAAATACCATGTTCCATTATGAAGTAGTTACAGAACAAAGGAAGTAATAAGTCAAGGGATTTACCAATGCACTGGTGGGAACCACAGCTGGGCAGGTTTCTATCAAAGTGGGGAAATCTGCTTTAGGTCTCAGATGTGAGTAATTTATCAAGAACACATTTGAAATATTTTGGTAGCCTCTGGATGTTAGGCCAGATGTAGAACTCAGCAATGAAGACGTTCCAAGGGACTAAAATTAACCCAAGATAATTTGGCTCTGGCTTAGAACATTTTAATTCTCCACAATCACACATTTCAATCCTTCAGCCTTGTAGAACCTTTAACACAGGTGTGACTCCCCCCTGCAACTATAGTTCACACCAGTATGTATTTTTTTGAAAATACAAGAAAACAATCCAACTATGGAAAGACAATGGCATCGGCATGTTTAGAAAGCCCCTGTATATTGAATTGCCAGTTGAAACACTGAGTAGTGTCTTTCAAGTCTTTTTCAAACAAGCAAGGAGGAAAATACCACCGTGTGACCTTCTGTCCATCAGAAGGTTGCCTTGTCTGGCTGTAAAACTTCTTAGGCAATCAGACAGCAGTGTATAGAGCAGAGGTCCATGCAGCTGGCAGGGTCAGTGGTCTCTCAAAGAACAAGTCACCTAGTTTCTGCAATAAAAAAACATACTGAAGCTAGATTATTGAGTTCTGCTTTTTTTCAATTTTTAAACATAATTCTATTAGTATTTTTAAAATTTTTGAGATGTTGAACATTTAGTAAAATGCATACACATTATATATGCACAGAGATAATCAGCTTTGCCATTGTCATTTAAACTTGGTGACTAATTGACAGATCATCTGAGGGACCTACTAATCTTGTCTTCCTTCTAGATTGTGAAGACCCAGCCTGTAGGTTATAAAATAAATTTGAGGTGGAGAAATGCCATCTATCTGCTCTTTAGCCACGGAATTTACTGTCATGGATACAGAGGTCAGATTTGATACATGTCTGACAGAACAGTTCAGTGTGTTGAATTCAATGTCCATGTTTGTAAAACTGTTAGCGCAGGATGTTATTAGAAGGAAATCACCATTGCTCTAGAAGAGGATCATCACTAAGTAATGAGAAGTCATCATCAAAAACTTTCTGAAACCAACACATGAGGTCACCATCAGTAGACTGTGCTATAGGTTAACCACCAAACTCACGACAGAGTTTAACATCTGAGATTATATGCTAATGACGTTAAAAGAGCCCTCATGATGACAGTCTGATGGAAGAGCAAGCAGACAGTCTCTTGCTATGAGAAGTTCTTCTCCAGCTCAGGTCTTTGCCAGCAAGAGGTCATCTCCAGATTGGACTGCTCAGCTCTAGGACCTAAGTAAACATTTTTTTTTCTTTATAAAGTCCCCTGCCTCCAGTATTTCACTATAGTAACAAAGACTGTGAGTTTGCAAGTGTCAGAAGCCTCAAGTATGGGAAGTACTCAAAGGAGCAATGGCATCTTTTCAACTTTCAAAAGGCTGCTGGGAAAGCCATATTCCAAAATATGACTCCTCCCCACGAGAGCCTGGAATAGCTCCCTATTGTGGTCAGGTTTCATACACCCCGGCTCTGTGCCTTGCTGGAACAAGTTACCACTGCACCTGGTTTGTGTGATTACGTCCGGCATTAGGAGGTGTATTTCACTGGCCAATAAATACCCAACCTGGTCCTTTCCTGTCTTTTCCATAATGCAGGCTCCTGGAATCATTTACTTCCATTCTCTTCTCTCCTCTGGATATTCACAATGATTCTTGCTTTCTTACTTTCATGGCTGCCTTCGCCTTCCTCTCAAACTCTGCAATTCCTATCAATGTGTTAAGACCCAGAGAAAGCACTACTTGGCTCTCCTGTCAACCCCTGTTATCCCGTTTTCCTCCTGTTAATCTTTCTTCTTTGACCTCTCAGAGCACCAGTCAGTGGTACATGATCTGGTTCTTGAGGTTCTATCTAATTTATCTAATGCACACGCTCTGGCTTCAAGTGCCTTGCCAAGTGTCTGACCAGGACATGGTCAGACAGTCTACACCTGTGCTAGATCCCTGGGAGGGAGGTGCACACTCTTCATTCTACGCTGCTCAAATATTTTCTCTGCCTGGGGCCACCCTGGGGAGTCAAATCAACAAACCCTTGGTGTGGGCACACCTGCTGGCTTCAAGGCGTGCTTCCCTGGCCATTTCTGCTTCCTTGTTTACATAAAAAAAAAAGCCTCACAGGTGAAAATCTAATTGAGCCAGAGATTAGGGAGACTTGGCTGATATTAACACTCATGAATATTTAGCAGGAGTTGCTCATTAGCTGGTGTAGCAAGGTCTCCCTTGCAGTCACTGAGCTATAATGACTGCTGGCATTTAATTGTGCTCATCCAATAGTAACTAAGCCATGCGGGAAGGAGGTGAGCTGAGACACGCAATACAGCGTGGCATTATGGTTTCAATCAAAGCTGCACGCAGCTTTTACATCCTTCCAAAGTAATTTGGGGGTAGGAGAGGGTAGCAAAGGAGAAACTTGCAGCTATCAAACTAATCCTCCAGCACCCATTCAGGCAGCGCATCTTCCATGACAGCTTTTATGTTGGCCTGATCTCAAGAAAAAAAAATTACTAAAAATATTAAAAAGAAAAGCAAGCCACTGTAGACAGGGGACTGTTTGGAACCAGAAGGCAAGGTATTTTGCAGGCTTAGCCTAGTATTACCTAAGGGAGACTAGATACGTGGGGCTCTCTGGACAGCTCAGGTTTCCCCTTGTCAGCAGTATCCTGGAGGAATGAAGACCTCAAGTCCCCCGTCCCCTGGGCTGCTTCAGCTATCATCCTCTTGAAACACTGAACCCCAAGAAGTTGGAATTTCCATAGGAATCTCACAGTGAGAAGAGAGAAAGGCTGAAGCCTGGTCCCAGCCAGAGGAGAAACTGACAGCTTGCCAGACCACCATGCTAGAGAGACTGGATCAATGGTGGGACAAAGACTGGTCAATGGTGGGTGGGTCTACATTGATGGAGGATGGCTTAGTTACCACCTGTGGCCCTCTGTTTAAACAGCCTAATGGCGGGTGTCTGACAGGGGGTCACATGACCCCTTTGGTCCTCTTCCCAGGGTGGTCTTGTTGGGTCCCAGCCCCCACAAGGTCTCTGTGAGTTGCTTGTCAGCCAATAACCACAGGTGCATCCTGTGTTCTAGTCCTGACTTACAGCCCCGGCCTCGCCCCACTACACCTGGGAAAACACGAGCTCTTCTTCCACGAGCTCTTGCACCTGGGGTTTTTCCACTGTGCTGGAAGTGTATATGAGGCTGCTCTCTCTCTCTTTCTGGAAAACAGCAGACAAATAAAGAGGGAAAGACACACATACCACAAGTGGCCAGATGTCTCAGTGTTTAACTAAATCTCCAGGCTTTCGCCTGATACTTGGACTTAGTCGACGCCACAGGTCTCATTGGACAAACCCTCTTTTCTACTCTTCACTATTGCTTGTCTCTCGAATTGGCCTATCCAGTAGCATCGGGCAGTGCCTTGCTTGTTAGAGCTGCCAGAGTTCAAGCTCTGACCCTAACCACTCCAGTAACCCACCAGACACACGGAGTTACAGTGAACACGTGTAGAGTAAGCACCTAACCTATGCTCATCTTTTCTGGCACAAACATTCAGTCCAACACTTGACTCCTAGGGATCTAGACCAGGGTGACAGGAACCTGAATGAATCCAGCTCACCAAGATCAGCCCCCCAAACACAAGACATCCTGTCTCCTGCTCCTCCTCCTCCTCCTTTTCCTCCCTTCCCTCATTGTAAAATCATATCCTGTCTGAGTCAGGACTTGATCCTGGCATCCAGAAATACCTATGCATTGAGCATCCTGAAAATGCCTCACTGCATAAATGACTACATAATTCAATTCAGAAGAGTCCCTTGTTGGGCACTGGAGACATAAAAAAGTATAAAATGGGACTCTTTGGCATTAAAGGACTCTTCGAGTCCCGGAAATGGCATAGATGAATGGTATCTCATGAGAGGAATAATATTCAATTTCTAACAAACAAAAGTCTGCTGACCTGATTTCTCCACAAATTTGAAAGACATGTTTGGAACAGTCCACATTAAAACACGGTTTTATATGAAATTTACTCTGACTCTCACAGCCAAAATTGAGATGCGATAGAAGGTCTGACCATCAAGAAATATAAGCGAGAGGTGTTAATGTCATAGGTAAGGACATGCCTAAATAAAGCTTGCATTTTTATTTGGAAGATAGACCAAATTTACAGGTGGTGATTTACAAGTGAATAGCTTCTTACCAGAGCAATGTTGTGTGTTCATCATGCTGAATTCTATCAGAATTGGTTATTCAATGGTGGTTAATGGTTCTCAAGAAAAGCCAACAATCTGAGTCACCCCTAAGATTCTTAGCCATGGCAATGTTAGCCAGTCCTTACTCCCAACAATGACAACATCCTTCCTGACTGGGGTTGTACCTACTATGCAAGTGAGTTTAGTCAGCAGACAAGAATTAAGAGCTCAAAATGACTACTTGGGAAGTATCCCAAGTAGGAACTAAGTCCCAGACTCTGTGACTCCAAAAGTTGGAGAGGGTGGAGTGCTCTCTTTGCCTGTCTCCGGAACTGGAGACAGTCAGGTGCAACAGGGCATCAGGTCAAAGCGAGAACTCATTTATTTTTTAGCAGTGAGTCCTTTTAAAGTAAAAACCACAGGGCGGGAAAAGTATTATCCAATAATTTTAAAGGTATTCCTATTATGTATCTAGTGTCCTATCCTCTCTCGGGCACGGTGTTTGATCGTGATGACCTCATCCAGTGTGACTTTGGGCAGCCAATTGTTTTTCTTAGTAAATACTAGAAGCCTCTCCTCTGTAGTTTCCTCTCAGTGCCATCTTGTAATGGCCCCTTCAGTATCAGCTTTGAGCCACACCCCCTCCTGCTGGGACATGATCTGTGCTCCTCCACAAAGAAGAGACCGGAATATGAGACATCACAGTGTTTCTCCCAAACAAGACCAAAACACAAGCACCTCACCATAGGGTCAAGAATTGGAGGCCAAATTGTCCAGACCAGAAATGGACAGCTTTGACTTTGTGAGAGGAGATGGACCACACTCAAAGCCCCTCTCTTGAGGAAGCCACTGATGTGTGGAATGAGCCCAAGGTGGTTTCTACACTCTCTGTAAAGCTCACCTGGCCACAGCCTGCCATTTATTGCCACTTCCCTCCCTCATTCCATCCTCTTCCAGAAAGAGCCTCTATTCCAAACCAAGAGTTAATCATTCTCTTGCTTCTCTTTGAATGCCACTGCTCAGACGTGCCAAGAAATCTCCACCTAGATTAACCTGATTGAAATCATCGCAATGTTTATACAAAAAGAACAGGATCCAGAAAAGAAAGCCACGATCACCACAGTTAAAATATGTAAGCCACCAGCCACATTAAGAAAGATGGAACAAGTGTTGGGGTGATGGCCTCCCTTCACGCTCTTGCAGCAAGTTCCTTCTGATCTTTTATTGACTCCTGTTTTTTCTCCTTCTACGGAAATTCAGACAGAAGACACCTATGCCCCCGGGGGGGTTGTTTACATTTGATATCTAAAGATATTCCCATGTTTACATATTCATAATTCTTTCCCTAACAAACCAGAAACATCTCCACAAGTTAGAATTATCCCTGTCTCCATGTCTTGCAGACAAAACAGAATCCCAAAACGCATTCCTGTCTTTTCCTCCACCCCTCTCCTTCCTTTTCTCATGATGGCTGTGACCACAGCCTTCTGGTGCCCAGGAAGTCTTGCCCCATGACTCTGATCTGTTTCCAGTGATGTTGTTTTGTTTGCTAATGTCTGTGCTTGGCTCACTCTCGGTAAGCTTAGGCAAGAACCTCGATTTTGTTTTCACTGCAGTGGACTCAAGACAACCAGGGTCTTTGCTTGCACTGGATGACTGATACACCCTCTCTCCTCTTGCCCCCAAGCAGTTTAAGGGGGCAAATTAGAATCTCAACTAACACAAACATGGCAACCCACCGCTTCTGTTCTTCCTCTCCTACAGTCTCCAGTTTCCTTCTAAGAGCCGCACGGCTTTAACTCATAAAATTTCATTATATGGTTCTGCACCTCTTTTGACATCCCATAATTTCTCATGGCCATCAGAGTCTGTGGCTCAGCTTCCAAATTCAGATAAAAACAAACACGCTTCCTGATAAATCACAAGTTATGCAAGCAATAAATCAGAGGACAATTGCTCTCTGTGGGAAAATTTTCTGCTGATTCCTTTTAAATAATTGACCAGCAACCAGGAGATTCATCAACACAGTAGTTGACTCCAGACTGAGTCAGCCTTTCCTACAGGCACATGTACACACTGGCACATGTTAAAGCCTTTGCAGGGTTTTCATTTTTCCTCCACAGAAACAATGACCATGATAACGAGTAGCCCATAGTTTACAACACACACTTACAGTGCTAAGCCCTTTCCAGACAGCATTTGATACTCATGCCTTGTTAACACTATGTCACAGGTGATGAGCGTGAGATCAGAGATGGTAAGTAGCCTGAATGTAGTCATACAGCTGGTGAGAGTCCTCAGAATGTGAGTGTTTGGTAGACATTCATTGTCCTTACTCCACGATAAATTCAATCGGCTGCTCAATAAATGTCTGCCACGTGGATCGAATCAAGAAATATTTAGCCAGGTGGTGGTGGCGCATGCCTTTAATCACAGCACTAGGGAGGCAGAGGCAGGTAGAGCTCTGTGAGTTCGAGACCAGCCTGGTCTACAAGAGCTAGTTCCAGGACAGCCTCCAAAGCCACAGAGAAACCCTGTCTCGAAAAACCAAAAAAACAAAAGAAAGAAATATCTGGAGGCTCAGTGGTAGTGTGTGCACTGAGCTTAAATGAGGTCTTACATTCAATCCCCAGAATCAAAAGATAATACTTCAAAAAATAGATATTTGGGAAAGCTCCAGAGACTTCAAAGCAATCCAGGCTCTTGGCACCCCCCCCCCCGACTTGCAGACATGCTACCCCGAGTGGGTCTGCACAAGACGGGGACTGTCATCAGTCGATTAGGGTCAGGGAGAGGTTCATGGGCCCTGCTCCTTCCCAGCTGAACTACTGGCTGCTGATGCATCCTGGGAGAGGGCATTGTCATCAGCCGGGTGCCCAGTTGTGAGCCCACTTGGTGCCACTGGATAGTTCCAAACCCAGGCTCACAGAGAAAGCCCTGGTTAAACTTAGTGGATCTCAAAAGGAAAACAAGGCAAGAATGTAGGAAAGGGAAATAAAAGAGGGTGCTGGGTGAGAGCGACCAGGATATGTCATATCCATGTATGAAACTGTCAAAGAACAAATAGAATCAATACAGAAAAGTAATTGAATCAAAATTTCTTGGATAAAATTAAGGAGAAGGGGAGACTTTAAATAAATCAATACAGATTTTTACTGGCAGTAATGTTGGCCAAGGTAGCAGGAAAAGTTTGGAGACAGGGTTCATGGAGGTAAACCGTGAATTCAATAAAACAGCTCAGGAACAGAAGAGGTAAAACTAGGCTGCGCCACAAACTTGAGATCACCCTCCAAATATCCGCATGACCCAAACTGAACTTCACCCTCCCTGTGGCTCCTTCACCAGCAATGAAGAAATGAGAGTGGGGAGGTCCCATTAAACACGCAGAGCAAGCGCTTACTGTGCTGTCTAAAAAGCAGGAAAAAATGAACCCTCTCTACAATTTCAGTAAATGGATTTAAAAGAGCATTTTGAAATCTAACAAGATGAGCAGGCCAATGATAACAAGATTTAGAAACCAAAAGGAAGAAACCATCTTACATCTGAGGCTAGAAAACTAACACAAGAAAAAGAAAACAAACCAAAATGAGAGTTAGCTGTAAGTGGAAGAGGCCCCCAAACAAAAGCATGGGACAGAAGTGGGAGGTCCAGGGGTTCTTAGACCTAGGAATCCCCACCACACCCCAGAACATGCTGGTAAGAAAGATCTTCTATTCTCATCCAACATGACTGGAGGCTCGGGGGATTTCAAGAATGCCATGTTGGACTCAGGAGGCTGTGCGACAGGAAAACACTGCAAGCCTTGCCCCTCCCCAGCCCAAACTCTTCCCGCCTTTCCAATTTCCCTTTCTAGGGGATTCCTGAAATTCCTTAGTCAAGTTCACATCATCCAGGTAGAAAAGGAGGATGTTTTCTCTGGGAAAATCAGAAGTCAAGGAAAAATGACCATGCATTGAAAGAGCGGGAAATTCTCTGAGGTACAAGCCTCTCACCCACCAAGGAGTGAAGCCTACACTGCCAAGCCCTTAGGTAATTTCTTTAGCCATCAATTAAAGAAAACCAGCAGAAATCTTAAGATCCTTTGGTCCTTGAGAAAAGTGTCTAATGTGAAAGACAGGATTAAAAATAACAAACAGGGTAAAAGGAGCTAGTTCTGGGACCAGAGGAAAACATCTAATGGATGCTTTAATTTACATCTTCAGAATGGTGACACAAGAACATGGTGTTATTTTTTTAAAGAACACATAAGTGTGATTTAGAAAATAAAAATTTGAAAATTATAAGAGAAATGAAAAATGCAACAAAGGGTAGAAAAACAAAGTTAAGGAAGTTTCTTAAATGAACCATCTTTAAACTGGTTAAGGTGTAAAAGGAGAAAATTAGAAAATCAGTACCCGCACAGGACAAATCAACTAATGAGAGCCTCGGGGGCTGAAAAAAAAAAGCCTGGTGGGAAAGTTACCGGAACATAATTTCACTTGAGGGGGATGTACCAGAAAACTTGTATTACAGATTTGAAAGACTGACTAAGCATAGTCCAGAGAAAGATGAGAATTCTCAGAAATCCATGGCCATGTTTTAAACAGTGGGAATGAGCATAGACCCTAAGTCCACCACTCAGGAGAGTCAGACTCTAACTAGCAACCACACCACATGTCAGGTGGAGATGATGGAAAGGAGAAGTGGGAAGTGTGGGATATCTCTAAAGTCCCAAGGAAAGCGCCAGGGCTGTGACTCCATGGTAGAGCATTTGCTGCCATGTGCAAAGTCCTGCACTCCATCCCCAGCACCTGAGGAAAAGTCCTTCATCAGGCAGATCCTCACACTAGTCGGCCATGTTGTAAAGGGTTGAACAGCAAGAATAACAGAGCCAAGCCTTCCCAGTTACCTTTGCCATGTCGTGTTTCTCAGAAATCTACACCAGGACAATCTTCGCCCAAACCCAGAAAGAACAAGTGGGAAGCCATGGGAACTAGTGAAAGGAATCGGACCCAGGACATAGCGGAAGGGAATGTACCAAAATGGTAGAGAGATCAGCATGCACACATGCACATGTGTGTACTGATTGTGTGTTTAGTCAAATATATATCCTATCTGGTGGACTGAATGAGAATGGCCCCCATGAACTCACATATTTGCATATGTGATGAACTGTGTAGGAGGTGTGGCCTTGGAGGAGGGGTGTCACTGGGTATGGGTTTCAAAAGCCCTATGCTAGGCTTGCTCTCTCTGTGTCTCTCGTCTCTCTCTGTCCCTCCCTCTCTCTCTCTCTCTCTCTGTCCCCCCCTCTCTCTCTCTCCTCCCATGCCTGCAGATCAGAATGTAAATCTCTCAGCTACTGGTACAATGTCATACCTATCTGCTTCCTGCCACAATGGCCATGATCTCTACTGCCCTCTACAACTATGAACAACAAATTCAATGCTAAAGTTGTCCTTGGTCATGGTGTCCCTGGAGTAGACAGCAATAGAACAGGAACTAAGACAATGTGTATGTTACATGGTTACCTTAGCATAGGCACTAGTGTCCCTGGAGTAGACAGCAATAGAACAGGAACTAAGACAATGTGTATGTTACATGGTTACCTTAGCATAGGCACTAGTGTCCCTGGAGTAGACAGCAATAGAACAGGAACTAAGACAATGTGTATGTTACATGGTTCCTAAAACAACTACCGAGAGGTAACTCCAGGGAAAACTATACAGAGATCTCAATCATCTTCGTCTATAGGAGGAAATCAATAGTTCATCCAACACTGAAAAAGATACATTTGTGGATAATTCAGAGACAAGCAGAGAAGTCCAGGTGAAGCTAGTGAAGACCTGAAGATACTAATTACCTCTGCGAATGAGTGTCGAGAGCAGAGAGAAGGGTGACCAGGGACTGCTCCTTTTTGTTATAAATATTATATAGAAGATTAAATTAGCTGATCGGCAGTTCCACGGGTTTCTAATTGGATTTTCAAGACGTTCGTTCTGATAAATGAGTTCAATTTGAATTCCAAAAAAAAACTTGTATGAATCACTCTTGCTAGAATCTAAGGGAAGAAACTTCTCTTTCAATGCCAGGGTTCACAAGTCCTACATACTGTCATAAGCTAACCCAGTTGTGTAAGGATTCCTGCATATGCTGGCCTGCCCCTGTCACCTGGCAGAATGCACTAAGGCAGTGCCCTGGTCAGCCCAGGGTCTCAGGGTTGGGTAGTCTGCAGGCAGCTGCAAAGGACCCTTTAGAAGACAGACCCTGCCCACTTATGCCCCCTTTCCCTCTCTCTCTCCCACTGTTCCCCTGGGGCAGACAGGACTTTTCCTGTCTCCCTCTTCTCTCTGTCCTCTCTCTGTCTCTTTACCGCTTTTCTCTTTCCCTCCCACTTTCCCTTTCTAATAATAGTGTCTCACTAGGCTCTGTCTGCCTGGGGTGTTCGCCCCCCACCTCGGTCACCCTCGCCCGCCGTGGGATCCTCCGAGGTTCCCGCCACGCTTCAGGATGAGAGGCTGCTTCACATCCATGCACACTGTTCAGCCCTCGGAAGTTTGGAGTAAGTTTGCACGTTGTGTAAAGCAAGTTGTTCGGGCAGGTTGCTGAAGTGATAATAATGAACCTGGAATAACTAAAAACTAAAGCACTTGTTTCAAGAGGAGAAATCAGAGATTGAAGAGATGGCTCGCGCATTAAGAACACATACAGCCCTTCCAAAGGCCCTGAGTTTGGTTCCAAGCACCCATCTCAGATGGCTCACAAAAGCCTGTAACTCCAGCTCCAGGGAGGGGACTCAGTGCAGGCTTCTGGCCTCTAAGGGCACCACCTGCATACACCTCACACAGACATGCACCACCTGCATACATCTCACACAGACATGTGCAGACATACATGATTAAAAATAATAAAAAGACAAATAATTTTTAAAAGAAGAAATGTAATAGTTTCTTTACATCTCATACACACACCCCACCCCCACCCCCCAACCCCGTGACAGACATTGTGACAACAAGCTTAATGACTAGCAGGCACTAGGAGGCCATTGTAGGAGCCAAGTAGGTCACGTCCCGGCTAATTTCATTTCAAATGGGAATTTCTCTATGGTGTACTGTTTAATGATAGAAACAGAAACTGCCCTTTCTTAATGCTCTCAGACTGTGGCTATGTGAAGTTTTAACATTTTCAAAATAAACTGGGCCATGGATATGTTAATTAACCCAAGTCTCCCTATAATACATATAAACAGAGAAGAATCCATCACTTGTAACCCTCAATTATTTGTCAATGAATAAATTTCAAAGACCGAATGGCGGTAGCCGTCTTCCCATGCCTGGGCTCCACACCCCAAGCTCCCTTTCTTTCACATCCCAGTTCCTGGGCCTCCTTGGGAAGCCATTCATCTTGCAGCAGCCCAAGCGCACTGTTTATGAAGGGAGCCCCAAGGTAAACATTGTCTCCACAGGGGAGCAGGTTGATGGATGTCGATGCAGACTGGCCTTGCAGGGGATGGGGGGAAGGTGTGTGTTTTCTCAGTTCACAGTTCACGAAGACGCAGCAGGCAAGGAAAGGTGTGCCTAGTCCACGTCCCCCTTGGTGGTGAAGGCTTGTGTTCCCAGGACGGATCTCAAAGCACAGAGGAACCACCAGCATGGACTTATCCAGAGAGGGAGTCCCAGCGTAGCCATGCAGCGTAGGTGAGCAGGGTAGCGGTGCAACAGCCATAGAGGCCAAAATACATTGTGCATCTCATCCCACATGAAAACCCCAAGCCAAGAAATGCTATGTCATAATCTTTTAGGGAAACCCAGCCTCTGGTTTTAAGCAGTCTCAATGCCCGATTTTAAGGTAAGCATAATTACTATAGCACAACCCCAGCTTAAATGTAAGAAAAAAAAAAAAAAAAACCTGATGAATAAGAGAGAGCCAAGGACAGGGGGACATGGGACAGGAAAGCAGCCCCTGATCCCAGAATTTGATTCAAGCCCCTTATCAATTGACAGCAAGAATTGAAGCAGTACCAACCACAGTACTGCTGTGAAGACACAAACCTAGAAGTAATATTCCTTTCATATATAATATTTTATATTAAGGTCACAGTGAACCAGGGTCAAGGCATGAGTAGGGCTTCCTTCCTTTCCCCAGACATTTCTGAGAATCCCCAAACAGACTCTCCACTCTGCTTATAGAGTACATAGTATATCTTTCTGCATCCCAAGGATCCTATCAGCTGTAATACTATCTTGAACACCTCTAGAATCACGTGATTACCTCATCTAGAGTCTTCAGTCACCCCTCAAGTACAGATGGTAACTTCCACCCCTGCCAAAATCCTCTATATGACAAGTTTGGAAAACAGTGAACTGTGACAGCCCCTTAGGCTTTACTCACTCTTAAGTATGTCTTTCTCCCCATGACTCTTCTTTGACAAGTCCACACCCATGCTCACACACATGCTCACACCCATGCTCCAAGGTGTGTCTTATTATCTCCTGAGTGCCTCCCTTTCTCTTAACCTTGAGCTCAAGTCTAGATTAATGAATCTTTATTCAACCCCACCTTGGCTTCATATGCTAATCCTAAATTCCTTTTCTGCAATAAAGCCATGGACCCAGGTTTGGCTTGAGCAGAGGTCCTGAAAAAGCAGGTAATTTGTCAAGCCACTGCAGGTGACGGTGGGAAGCTGTGCCTCCCGTCTCTATTCTCCGAAATGCTAACAACTCATGCAGACACCCTGGACATCACCCCTGGTTTCCACTGACTTTGATGTAGCCATCGGAATACAGAAGGTTGTAACACAAATCACCCTTCATCCTACTCCACACATCCATATGGCTTCCTTACCCACAGGTAGACTTTGTGTCCTCAGAATACGTTCCATTAGCCTGCACAGGCTAATTAAGTCACCCAATTCCAACCCTTTGTACTTTCCAGGGTTCGATGGACTTCAAAAGTGTTATTGACCTGTGCTAAGTGAACCAAAATATTCGCCTTCTTAGAAGAATGCACTCCAACCATGCAAGACTTCAAAAGAGATTCCTGCAGAAGATCCAGTGCAGGGACTAGGTTGCTTTGATGGGGATCACGTCAGGGACATCTGTGAACACTACCCTCCACATGCCCCTGACTTGGTAGGTATGCTGTGCTAGACACAGTTCACAGAGACACTTTCTGTACTGGGAAAGCAAACAATCCTATAGCCCAAAAAGAAATACTAGGGAGATGCTCAGAACAGTGCAGAGCTCACATAGAGAGAAAAAGAAAGCATTCTGTCTTGACCAGGTGGATTTGTGACAGACATTGCCCTTTAGATGAACTTAGGTGTAGCCTGCTGAAGATGATGGCAACAGTAGAGCTGAACTGTTCCAATGAAGTCAGTAAAAACAGAGGCGCATTAAACTCTCTGGGTACCCAGAGTCCAGGCTACCATGTAAAGGAAGGCAAACTCCTCTTGCCCAGGTTAAAGAGATTGAAAAAAACCCGCTTCCTGTGCTGTGTCTGGAATGTAGACAGAGGCAAGTGCAACCTTTAGCCTTCCCATTTCCCAGGTGTAAAGGCTGGGATTCATGTAGCCTGCTGAGCAGGCCTGGGGCTCTGTGCTTCAGATCCCCTGTTCAGTCTCATAGGATCGTGTGCCACCCCATTGGCCCAGAGGATTCACTGGTCTTCCTCCTGTTTATCACAGAAGTGATGGGCTTCATTCTCAGACTCCGTTCTAAGTCTCCATCTCTTCCATTGCACAAGGAATCGCCCCTGAGCCATTCAGTCCTGAGTCCCTAGCACTGAAGCCAAATCAGCCCCCAAGGCAGACTCAAGCCCAGCAAAGGCTGGCTAAATAGATCAGGTAGACAGTTGGTTGTAGATAGAGTTTCTGTCCCACTTTGTTCCACAACCGATTAGCCCCAAATAAGCACACAGAGACTTACATTAATTATAAGCTGCTTGGCTGATGGCTGGCTCAGGCTTCTTACTGGCTAGCTCTCTCTCTTAATTATTAACCCATAACTATTAATCTATGTATTTCTATGTGGTCTTATCTTACTGGAGAATGTTCCAACATATTCAGCTACATGGTGTCTCTCTCGTGATCTCTCTCTCTCTCTTTCTGCATCCTCTACCCAGAATTCTCCTCGTCTCATAGCCCCGCCATACTCCCTGCCTGGCTACTGGGTAATCAGTGTTTTATTCATCAACAAATAAGAGAAGCATACATACATAAGGACATCCACCATCATCTCTTTTCTGTCTAAATAAAAAGAAAGATTTTATATATAACAAAACAGTTATCAAGTAAGAACTACAGTTAACAATACTTAGTTCCATTAGCATTTGGCAAAATTTAAAGAAAATATTCTATTATCTATCTTATCTTTGTGAGTCTAAAGTTTAATAGGTCGCTTATCTTTTATCATAACTAAGAAAAACCCTAACCACAACTCTCTGTTTTCAACTCCATCAAAGACTTCAGAAGGATAATTTATATACTCTAGAACTGAGAAACATCTAGCTGCATGGACAGTCACCCAAAGTCCCATTGGGGCATTCATCTTCAGCCCATAGGGGTTTTTGTCTAGCAGATTTCTCAGTAAAGCAGGAAATTTCAAACTATCCTGCCTGTATTGGCCTTTGGTCAGTCATTTTTCTCTGTGTTCTGCAGAATATCTGGCAGACTCTTCCATGAAGCAGGAACTCTGAAGGACTGTCCCATCTTGTTTTGGCAAATTCAGCAGTCACTTTCCTGTGGGTCTTGCATGTCCACTTTATACAACATTTAGTCAAACAGTCCAGGCAAGAGCAGTTTCTTGCTGAAATGGTTATTTCTGCCATGTTGAAGGCAAACTCCATGACCAGTTTCTTTGATGCCCATCTTCCTTTCTGACATAACTGGTATTATACGGAGCAGTTGTGTCTCATTGTCATGAAAAACACTAATAAACCATTTAAATGTCATATCCTGAAGGTCTTTGAAAGGTTTTAAGAATACCTATCCATTTGAAATACACCTCTATATATCTAGGAAAGCTAATTAACATACCTATGTTTTGACTATTATAGGTGACCATATATAATCTGTATTTAATTATACATTACATTTCTAAATGATCTGTATCAACACAATATCTAAACAAGAACAGAAATATACTTACAACAAAATTGACCTTAAATTTGTATCAATAAATCAAAATCCATACCAATACAAAGTATTCATTTCTATATCATATTCCCCTTTTTTATTTAGAAGGAGATTGACTGTGATCATTAACCATTTATAACCAACTGTGTTTAAATGAAAACATTTACAAACTATATTTGGGAATTTGGGCATCATTCTCTCCAAACTACTTCCTGCTGTATGGGGGTACTGTCAATCCCAAAAGGATCCTGAGAAAACCCAGAAACCTGGGCAAATCCTGGCTGTAATAGTCTGCCAGGCTACATCATCTCAGCTATCTTGGATGCTGGATCACCTGGGACACTGCTTCAGGGGGAATTTGCCTGATCAAACCATATCAGTCTAGAAGGAATTCACAGCTTTTCATCCTCTGTGGAAACAAAAACAGAACCTCTTTTCCAAAGTAACAGGTCCTTAGACTTAAATTTTGAACTCAAGGCATTTTCAAAATATATAGGTTGGGTTAATCCAGCAGCATTTATAATCAAATGTCTTTTAGCACCTGTTGCTCCTTCCTCAGTAACAATTCAAAGAAAATACAACAACACACAGTATGCAGACTCTCTGTGTATTTTCCATCCCTTACGTGGCTTTTATTACCACATAACTAGGGTGATTTTACTTTATTCAACTCTAATGAATAGAGTTCATGTAGAAAAAATGATCATGGCCATCTTCCTGTGCCAGATAACATAAGCAATGAAGAACCATTGCTTAACCCATGTGTTCTGCCATGAACTTGGTTGTAGACTGTTGAGGGAAATATACTGCTAACTTATCTTTGAGTTTGGCCAGGCACAGTGGAAAGAAAGACCTTCCCAGGCCCCTCCACAGAGAGAGATTCTAAGCCTAAGAACTTAGAGCACCATCTCTAACTAGGAGTCCCTTACATAACTTAGTCACATGCCCTGTCCAGCCCAATTGAGCCAGACACTTGGTGGTGGGGGTTTGGGGGAGTGTACCCCTCTATCTTTCTTTAAACAAGCCTTTCATGGTTGTTTAACACCTCCACTAAGGTGGCAGTGCTGGGAAGTGTTAGTTCAGGTGTGGTAGCACACTCACAACCTCAGCACTTGGGAGGCAAATGCAGAAGGATTGCCACAGGTTCAAAGCCACCCTGGGCTACATAGTTAGACTCTGCCTCAAAGAAAAAGTGTCAGGAAGGCATGGAAGGACAGAGGACCTCCCAGAGAAAGGTAAGGTGTTTTAGAATATTATTTTAACTAGTCAAAGATGTAACTTGAATTCTAATAGGTCCTAAAAGTAAAAACTTGAAGATAGCAAAGTAAATGCTGAAAGATCAGAGAAGTAGAGGAGACAGCCACAGCCACTTCTTACCTCAACAGCTTCTCAGACCGAAAGGAGGTGGGGGAGTTCCTGTCTCCACCCACCTTATATTCCTCTCTCTGCCCAGCCATATCACTTTCTGTTCAAATAGCTATCCTGAGCCAGGCCCAGCCTTTATAAATAATAAACAGTCTCCATGGCATGATTTGGGAGCTGGTTGGTGGCGCAAAAGAAAAAGCCTGGTACATTTAGGAACACTGCAGAGAGACGGGAGGAGACCCCCAATCAGACAAATGCTGTTCTCGCCCTGATCAGATCCTTTGACATGGGATGAGAGTTAATGCAAAGGCTCGAAGCTGATTAAGTGCTAAGATTGTTGAGTGCTCAGGGCATCTATAGTACACATTCCAATGCTCAGGGAACATCACCAAAAGGGGGGGGGCAGAAAAAAATGGAACGGCTACAAGATAAGAAGAGCATCCCGAAACGCTGTTGTGTAGACATGACATGGCTGTTGGACCCATGAACTCAGAGTTGCAGTTGTTACCTGCATAAGACGGGCACAAGATGGGGCACCGCCAACGTGTTCTTGTGAGTGGAGGCGGAGCTTCTGCGGTCCCGCCCTTCCTGAGCAGCCGCTAATGGTTGCTAGGAGAGAGTCATGGTCATCTGTGCTGTAGTCACTGGTAAATTCCCCATACTCCAACAAATAACCCCAGAACCATGCTTATGCAAACACTCTAATGTATCGGGGCACAAAAAAGAGATTAAGTCAGGAAGGGTAGTTGTTGGAAGGAAGGGGTTTAGTGGCGGAGGGAGGGGGCGATCATAGAGGACAATGGGGGAGTATGGTCAATACTTTATATGTGTATGTGCAATTATATATGTAATTAATATATGTTATAATAAATATATGCATGTCATGTGTAATTATATGTCATGTTATATAATATATACAGTTATATATTATATAACATGTATAAATGACTAAAATAAGGAAGGAAGAAGGACAATACCTAGTTCCCAGGGTGAGCCCACAGTTAGCGACTGAAAGAGACAGGACTCAAGGGTCCTGATGATTTCCAGCACAACGCTGTGTTCACTTCCTGCCCACCTGCCCGTCTTCCTGCACACAAGCAGCTGGGTCTTCCCTTGATCTATCTGCATGCTCCGCCCTTAACAGACAGGCCAGCTTGCCACAGCCACCATCTCATTTTCAAAGGCTCCTAAATGTCAAGCTTCTTGTTTCTCATATTGCTTTTGTGTTAGTTACCACTGCTGGAATCATCATATCATCAAATCAGGAGATTTTACGGGCTTACTGTGAGAATCTCCCTGGATGTCTGCCTCTCTAGCTGAGGGGCTTCCCAGGCAGTCACCTGCAATATCTGGAGGAAATGCAAGAGCTAAATGGAGAGACCCTGCAGAATCAAGGGACCTGGCATCCAAGCCTTGGTTCAGTCCACCTGCCCGCCATGTCCCTGATCTTCACAGATATCCACTCAACACCAACAGTTTGGGTTGTGCTCAGGTTATGAGTCAGGGCCAGGTGGTGTGTCTTCTGTGTCCTTGCAATAATGTACTTCTTAACTTCTATGTCTTGTGGGTATTTCTAGTGACAATATACTTTTCAGAGTCCCATTTGTAGGCAATAACGCTTTTTGTGTTGTTTGATTGAGAAAATCTACAAAGAATTACTCTGAATTTATTTCACTTAGAGATTAGTATGCATGAAACATGTCAAGTGCATTTGAATATGCCTACATACATAGGAAGCAATTTTTTCTTCAGCCTAGGGGCAGTACTTGGCAGAAAGGTGAATTCCAGGCCCCGTAGTGTCATTTACAACTCATCTACTACCAGTCCAAGCACTGGAGCCACCTCTCCATGACCAGGCATCCTGTGGGGTTTACAAAAGGTACCTGGATTCCTGTCCACATTACCCTGCACTATTCCCTCTCTCCGTGTGCACACACACTTGTTTGTGCATTCGTGCTCACATGTAGGTGCCCACACACACATTTGGAGGCCACAGGTCAACCTCTAGTATCAACTTAATTTTTGAGACAGGCTCTGTCACTGACTCCTAGCTCACTGATTCATCTAATATAAGCAGCCAGTGAGTGCCAGGCATTCCCCTGACTTCACTTGCCCTGAACTAAGGTAATAGGCACGTGCCACTGCAACTGGTATTTCAGGTGGGCTCATGCTAACATGGCAGGCACTGTGACAACTGAACCATCTCCCTGGTCCAGGATCCCTCACATTTGAACAACAAAATATACCATGTTTTTCTTTCCAGAACAAAATAACATGCATAGAACTGTTTTCCCTTTAAAACAAAATATGTTTGCTGGACAATATGATGCATGCCTTTAATCCCAACACTCAGGAGGCAGAAGCAGGCAGATCTCTATGAGTTTGAGGCCATTCAGATCTACAAAGCAAATTCCAGGACATCCAGAGCTATACAGAGAAACCCTGTACTGAAAGCTCTAGAAAAAAAAGGAAGCAAACTCACCCCGGAGGAGTAGACAACAGGACATAATCAAATTGAGGGCTGAAATCAATAAAGTAGAAACTAGGAAAACATTACAAAGAATCAATGAAACAAAGAGTTTGTTCTTCAAGAAAATCAACAAGATAGACAAGCCTTTATCCAAACTAGTCAAAAGGCAGAGAGAGAACATGAAGTAAACAAAATCAAAAATGAAAAGAGGGACAGAACAATGGACACTGAGGAAATCCAGAGAATCATCAAGTCATACTTTGAAAACCTGTACTCCAAAAAATTTGAAAATCTAAAGGAAATGGACAATTTTCTAGATAGATATCACTTACCAAAATTAAATCAAGAACAGATAAGCAATTTAAATGGACCTATAACCCCTAATGACATAGAAGCAGTCATCGAAAGTCTTCCAACCAAAAACAGCCCAGGAGCAAAAGGGTTTCAGTGCAGAATTCTACCAGGAATTAGAAGAAGAGCTAACACCAGTACTCCTAAAATTGTTCCAAACAACAGTAGCAGAAGGGACATTGCCAAACTCTTTTTATGAGGCTACAATCACTTTGATACTCAAGCCACACAAAGATACAACTAAAATAGAGAGCAATATCCCTCATGAACATCAATGCAAAAATACTCAACAAATTATTGGCGAATCGAATCCAAGAACACATCAGAAAAATCATCCACTATGATCAAGTAGGCTTCATCCCAGGGATGCAGGGATGGTTCAACATATGAAAATCCATCAATGTAATCCATCATATAAACAAACTGAAGAAGAAAAACCACATGATCATCTCACTAAATGCTGAAAAAGCCTTTGACAAAATCCAACACCCCTTCATGATAAAGGTCTTGGAGAGAACAGGAATAGCAGGAACATACCTAAACATAATAAAAACAATATACAGCAAACCAACAGCCAACATCAAACTAAATGGAGAGAAACTCAATGCAATTCTTCTAAAATCAAAAACAAAACAAGGCTGTCCACTCTCTCCATATCTCTTCAATATTGTACTTGAAGTCCTAGCTAGAGCAATGAGACAACAAAAGGAGATCAAGGGGATATAAACTGGAAAGGAAGAAGCCAAACTTTCACTATTTGCAGATGATATGAAAGTTTACATAAGTGACCCAAAAAACTCTACCAAGGAACTGCTACAGCTGATAAACACCTTCAGCAGTGGCAGAATACAAAATTAACTCAAAAAAAATCAGTAGCCCTACTATATACAGACGATAAATGGGTTGAGAAAGAAATCACAGAAACATCACCCTCTACAGTAGCCACAAACAACATAAAATATCTTGGGGTAATGCTAACCAAAAAAGTGAAAGACCTGTACAGTAAGAACTTTGAGTCTTTAAAGAAAGAAATTAAAGAAGATACCAGAAAATGGAAAGATCTCCCATGCTCTTGGATAGGTAGGATCAACATAGTAAAAATGGCAATCTTGCCAAAAGCAATCTACAGATTCAATGCAATCCCCATGAAAATACCACCACAATTCTTCCCAGACCTTGAAAGAATAATACTCAACTTTATATGGAAAAACAAAAGACCCAGGATAGCCAAAACAACCCTGTACAATAAAGGAACTTCCGGAGGCAACACCATCCCTGACTTCAAGCTCTATTATAGAGCTATAGTCCTGAAAACAGCTTGGTATTGGCACAAAAGTAGACAGGCAGACCAATGGAATCAAATTGAAAACCTTGATAGGGTCCCACACACCTACAAACACATGATTTTGGGCAAAAAAAATGGAAAAAAGAAAGCATCTTCAACAAATGGTATTGGCATAACTGGATGCAAACATGTAGAAGATTGCAGATAGGTCCATGTCTATCACCATGCACAAAACTTAAGTCCAAATGGATCTAAGACCTCAACATAAATACAGGCACACTGAACCTCTTAGAAGAGAAAGTGGAAATTACCCTTGAATGAATTGGTACAGGAGACCCATTCCTGAACATAACACCAGTAGCACAGACATTGAGATTGACAATTAATAAATGGGACCTCCTGAAACTGAGAAGCCTTTGTAAGGCAAAGGACACAGTCAGCAAGTCAAAACGGCAGCCCACAGAATGGGAATAGATCTTCACCAATCCCACATCTGCCAGAGGGCTGATTTCCAAAATACACAGTGAACTCAAGAAGTTAGCCACCAAAACACCAAACAATCCATTTAAAAAGTGGGGTGCAGAACTAAATAGAGAATTCTCAATAGAGGAATCTAAAACGGCTGAAAGACACTTGAAAAAGTGTTCAATATTCTTAGCCATCAGGGAAATGCAACTCAAAACAACTCTGAGAGACCATCTTATACTGCTCAGAATGGCTAAAATTAAAAACACCAATGACAGTTTATGCCGAGGGGATGTGGGAAAAGGGGAACTCTCCTCCACTGCTAATGGAAGTGCAAACTTGTACGACCACTTTGGAAATCAGTATGGCAGTTTCTCAGGAAAATGGCTATCAGTCCAACTCAAGATCCAGCAATTCCTCTCTTGGGCATACACCCAAAGAATGCACACCCATACAATAAGGACATATGTTCAACTATGTTCATAGCAGCATTGTTTGTAATAGCCAGAACCTGGAAGCAACCTAGATTCCCATCTACCAAAGAATGGATGGAGAAAATGTGGTTTACACAATGGAGGAAAAAACAATGAAATCTTGAAATTCACAGGCAAATGGATGGAACTGGAAGAAAACATCCTGAGTGAGGTAATCCAGTCACAGGAAGACAAGCTAGGGTATGTACTCACTCATGTATGGATATTAGACATAGAGCAAAGGATTACCAGCCTACAATCCATACCACCAGAGAAACTAGGAAGCAAGGAGGACCCCAAGAGAAGAAAGCATGGTCTCCTGAAGAAGGGGAGGGGGACAAGAACCCCTGAGCAAATTGGGAGCACGGGGGGAGGGGGGGAGGAAGGAGGTGGGAAGGGATGATGGGGAGAAGGGGAGAGGGGAGAAAGAACAGTAGAACTGAGACAGGAAAGGAATAGAGGAGAGCAAGAAAGGAGATGCCTTGATAGAGGGAGCCAGTATAGGTTTGGAGAGAGGTCTGGCACAGGGGAAATGCTAGAGGATCCACAGGGATGACCCCAACTAAGCATGCAGGCAGTGGTAGAGAGGATGCCTTTGATGCCCTTCCCCTATAATGAGATTGCTTGCCATCCTAGAGCCTTCATCCAGTAGCTGATTGAAGCAGAAACAGTCACCCACAGCTAAGCACTGAACCATACTCCTGGAATCCAATTGCAGAGAGGGAGGAGGGATGAGCAAATGAGCCAAAACTGTGCTGGAGAAACCCACAGAAACAGTTGACCTGACCTAGTGAGAGCACAGAGACCCTAGTCGTAAAGCTGGGGAAACAGCATTAGACCGAACCAAGCCCTCTGAATGTGGTGTCAGCTAGGAGGCCAAGACAGTCTATGGGATCTCTAACAGCGGAGCCAGTGTTTATCCTTAGAGCACAAATGGACTTTGGGAGCCCATTCCCTATGGAGGGATACTATTGTAGCCCAGATACAGGAAAGAGGGCATGGGTCCTTCCTCAAATGATATGACAGACTTTGATGGTCCCCCATGGAGGGCCTCACTATCCCTGGGGAGTGGGTGGGGGTGGGTTTGGGGGTCCATGGGGAGCATGGGAGGATGGGAGAGCAAGAGAATGGGGGGATTGGTATGTAAATAAGAGTGCTTCTAAAAATAAAAAGAAATTTAAAATAAAAAAATGAAAAACCAAAAAGAAGTATATTCAATGTATGTGCCCAAAAAATGTTGGTATATATTAAGAAAAAAGCAAATAAAACTGCAAATGTCAATACCCTGGAGTACCAGCTACCTTTTGGCAACACTGACCCTGCAGATCAGGACAAGCTGGTTCTGTCTTGACATCATTGAACGCTCAAGGTTCCGAAAGCAGATTCCTCTGTCTTTGCAGGGTCCTCTTTCTTCCACACATGTGCCCACTTCCTGCCCCTTCTCCGGTTCTACCTGCCACACACCACACTGGATGACACCACACACGCTGGTGTGTTCACCTCACAGAAAACTACATGGAACCCTGGTTCACTAGATGGTAATTAATGAACTACTTCCTTCCAGGAAGCGCCCTGACATCCTTTCCCCCCCCCCCCCCGACATCCTCATTCCTAGGGTAGTTGATCTTACCATGTGCTCTCATGGACCAAACACAAACATTCCCACCTCTCCCTGCCCTGACCATGTGACTAAAGTTCCCTCCCCTTTCTCCCTCAGGACTCCACACTCTGGAAGCAGAGAGCAGCTCTACATAACTTGCCGTTGTGATAAGTGCCCCGTACCTATCTGCTCACATTCTCTCGAGCACAGAGAAACTCTGCACACTATTCTGTAAACTGTCTTATATTTTTCAGCCTAGACAGTGGGCATATTGCCATGTTACCCAAGACAGAAGTCCGTTGTCATTTGAAACAGCTGCTTCTATGGCATGGAAATTCTCAAACCTTCAATCAGGTTTGCAAGTTTGCACTGACCATTGCTCTGGCATGCTATAGGACTATTTTAGAACACTCGGTACAGTTGAAGTCACTGGGCTCTGAGTAAGAATGAAATAGCTCTGTTACCAAGAACTTTAATGTAGGAAATTCCTTAAATATTCTATCTGCTCCCAGGGTCTTTCCTTGCGTAGTATGTTTTGTGGGTGAATGGGAAATGCTCCTCGGAGGCTTGTGTGTTTGAACACTGGATCACCTATTGGTGATCTGTTTGGGGAGGTTGTGGAACCCGTGGAAGAAGAGCCCTTGTTGGAGGGATACGTCACTGGAGGAGGGCCTTGAAGATTTATAGTTTAGCCATACTCTTGTGCCCATTCTCTCTCTCTCTCTCTCTCTCTCTCTCTCTCTCTCTCTCTCTCTTTCTCTCTCCTGTCTCTCTCCCTGCAACACCCTCCTCACCATTGTGGACTGTAGCTCCCTGGAATACATAAGCCAAATAAACTCTCTTCCTTGAGTTGCTTTTGGCCACACCAAGAGAAAAGTTACAAGTTCACAGTGAGGTAACTACATTTTAATGGTTGGTTTTGTGACCTTATAGGCTTTGGCTATGGAGTACATTGTTTTAAAGTTAGTGAGTGAGGCCCTGTACACTGGACCTTTGCCCAGGGGAAAGATGTTTCTATGACATTGACTTTTTAGAAGACAACATGAAATACAGAACCCATGCCCTGACTTCGGCTGCACAGAGTTCCCTAGAAACTGAGAACATTCTAGCCCAGAGGCCATACAGTCTGCATGTCTCCCATCAAATCAGGTTCGCAGGGCTCTGATTGTAAGCTGGGAACTGTACTAGGCCCTGTGGAGAGGGTAAATAGAACTTCTTGCTCCAGGAGAGCTTATATTTTTGTACTGACAGGATATTCATACCCAAAGCTCTGCATCCCAAATCCAATCCACAGCCCCTTAAAGGTACAAACAGGCCTGCATCCATCAAGAAACCTCACCCTCCATCTGTGAAGTCAGATGAGTCATTGTGATGGCACTGTGCAGACCATTTCAGGACTTGGAGGGAAGTGACTAATCTCACAGAGACCAAAGGGTCTTCAGGGCTATTGACTCAAGGCATGCGGAAAATAGGCAATTCTGTGGAGAGTCATTTTTCTCTCCAAATTTAAGTGTTATTATTTATTGCTTTGTTAGAATGCAGACGTGCAGCTGGGTAATAACTGGAGATCATGGGAGGGGCATCAGAACACTGTGACAGTGACACCAATATTTACATAGTCTCTGCCCCCGGTGTGCTCAGAGGCGCTTTACATAGTTTTAAACTATAAACAAGAATTTTCTGTAACATGTAACATACCATCTCCAGAGCAGACACAGTGAGAGTCCAATAAGATGGGAAGCAGGGTCTCACACACAGCCAGCAAGTGTTTGCAATGCTAACAGCATCCTTTAGTTACCCTAGGTTCAGCTCCCCTTTATATACTTATTTGCTTGCTTGTTTGTTGATTTATTTATCGCCTCTGCATCTTGATTGCCTGCTATGGAAAAACAGTCAATGTTCAAGAGATTCTCAAGTGGCCACTAATACCACACAATCAGCCCCTGAGTTAGGTTGGAGCCACTGGACTATGTCTAACAGATGCATAATGACAAACGTGAACTGTGTCACTCCTGGGCAATTTACGATTCCAGGCTGAAGGGATACCTCGGTCGTTAAGAGCAAATACTACTCTTGCAGGGAAGCCAAGCTCTGTTCTCAGCTCCTGTAGCAGGCAGGTCATAGCCTCCTACCACAGCAGCTCTAGGGGATCCTATGCCCTCTGCTGGCCTCCATGAATGCACGGGCACCTGCACTCATGTGGACATGGTCACCACAGACACACACAGGCAGACACAGATACAAAATATAAAAGGAAATAATCTGTTAAAATAAACTAAATATTCTACCATTGCTATGGAGAACTTGAAGACCACATACATGGAGACCAAAGAAGTCACATGGAGACCCAAGAAGTCACATGAGACCTGGGAGGTCATATGGAGACCTGAGAGGCCACAGGAGACCTGGGAGATTCACAAAGAGCAGGACCAAGAGGAGCAAGAGCCCCAGTCACCAGCTGGGTAACAGATTCTACCTAGCATTCCTCAGACTCTGTATGTGGAATTAATGTGCTGTGCTAAGCCACTCGGGTAGCAAGGTTTACTGTCAGCACAGCTCTTCCTATCCTGCCATACACAATCCATCAGCCATTCTTGCCTCAGCAGTTATTACTGGCAAAGTCCCAATTGCTCACAGTTCCTTCTCCATGTGTGTACATCCTCAGGGTGACTTCCTCTCCAGCACCAAGAAGATGAGTCCTGAGTTGATCTCAGCCAATCATGGTCCTTGGCAGGTTCAGAAGGCTCTGGCAGCTGATCTACCTCTGAACAGGGAGAAATAACTTTTTCTTGGTAATTTCAGGAAAGGCTTTCTCCAACATGGTCCCCTACACACGTGCAGCTCTAAGGCTAAGGGCAGAGTCTACCTGGTGAGAATGGCAGGGAAGACAGAAGGAAAGCGTGTGAGTTCTTGAAATAACTCATGAGCCATAAGCCAACCAAGCAACTCTCACAACTGTGCTTTGCTGAGTTAGTTGTCTGAAAACTATCTACCACTCAAGTCAGCAGTTTCAACCCAGCTGCAGGGGATCTGAGAAGAGTTTTAGGTATAGCCTTACCTCAGTCACGAGCCAAGATCCTGTGCTGATCTGCCCTGGAACCCAGACATCAGCCCCAGAGAACAGACCGCTATGGGATACAAGGACAGCAAGCCAACCTTCCTGATAGTTGTGAAACTGGAAGCACCGGCCACAGGACTCCTGCAAATCCACACATTCAACATTTCCACAGGCAACTCTATAAGCTCACACCCCACACTGCAAGAAAGTCCACACTGCAGAGAGCCAGCCAGAAGGACATGGGCCACCTTCCCTCCATCTGTCACTGCTCCTGGGCCTCACCCTCTGCAAACTATGCAGACAACCCCCCCCCCCGAATAACAGCTGTCCCTTCCCTTCATCTTGCTTTTCTAGGAGTGGAAGGAGGGTCCTGACTTCTTCTGACTCCCCGTGTTCCTTTATCTTCCAGAGCAAGGCAATCAGAGTCTGGAGGGCTCTGAGTCAGATGAAGCTTAGCCAGAGCTTCGCTGTGACTCACCCTGAAGCCACAAAGCTACCCAGCGATCATGTGGCACTAGGCCAGTGCTTCACAGATGTGGCTCTCAGGGTACCACGCACATCATATGGGGTAGGGAACTTGCGTGGGTCACAGGACTGATGGCTGAGTTTAAAACTACTCTGCACTTTTAGAGATTTAAAGCTAAATTCAGTTATGCTTCCCCCCCCCCCCCGGTCCTTTCTGTGTTATAGTTTGGATTTTAAATATCCTACCTCTTTGCTACAATGTACTTCTCACTACCATCCCAGAAAAATATGGAGCCAAGCTATCATGGACTACAAACATGAGCCAAGATAAATCCTTCATCCTGTAGGTTGAGTGTCTCAAGCATTTACCATAATCACAAACAGCTGATTAACACTGACATTCTTCACATATTAACCATGGATTGGCAAGGCATCCCTGCTGCTGGATATTAGCCTGCTGACCAAGAGTCTCTGAGAGTGCACGTGGGCTTTCCCACTCCAGAGAACTAGCTCTGGATTTTTCACAAGACAGAAGTGGTGCTGCAAGAGAAGGCAGACCTATACAAGACTCTTGAGGTCTAACCTTGGAACTGGGAAGACATCATGCTCTGTCTACATTCTGTTGGGTAGAGTGGGTCAAAAACTAGACTGCTTCTTGTAGTAAGATAGAGGCTCCACTCCTAAGTGAAAGAAGCCAAGACACATGACAATGGCAACAGGATTGGGGGGATAGTTTTTATTTTAATAAACTACCACTAGATTCCATCATTGTTGTATGCTCTGTCACCAACACTATCATCCTGCCTTCGTTTCTGTTGCTAGGATAAAACACCCTGACCAAAATTGACTTAGGAGAGGAAGGAAGATGATTTAAGTTACACTTCTAGGTGACAGCCCATCACCAAGGGATTCAAGCAGCAAGTCACATAACATGTGCAGTCAAGAGCAGAGAGAAACAAATGAACCCAGCTGTCCACTTGCTTCTGCTCACATCTAGTCTTCGGCTGTCCTGTATAACTCAGGAACGAATGCAGGGAGTGATGTCACCTCCAGTGGACTGGGTCTTCTCACACCAGTTCACAGTCCAGACATGCCCACAGACCAACCTAATCTAAACACTTCCACAGCGGAGGCTTTCTTCTTGGGCAATTCTAGGTTGTTCCTAGTTGACAATTAAGAATTAACCAGTGCAACTGTCACACGAAAAGTCTGAAGAGCTCTGGGCCACAGCACTGTCAAGTGCTGAGCAATAAGGTGTCTTTTGTGACACTGCAAGAGGTAACTCTTGAACGATGAGAGATTTTTCAGAGCGGCCACTTTCCCTCTAGAGAGCTGTCAGCTCACCCAGAATGAGGCGCCCAGTTCCAGAGTGACAACTCAAAACTCAGATGTAATTTCCAAGAGAACTTCCTCCCCAGACTCCAGCTCATAAAGGTGCTCCATGACCTTGAACTCCAAGGCAAGCACACTTGATTTTCCTTCAAATTGCCTCCAAACAATTACATTCGTATTGCACTCATGTCCGGCAATATGAAATCGAGTCCTCCAAATTGTCTGTAATGTGAAACATGACTAGCTCCTTCCCCAGGTGAATACTTTTGCCTGGCGTGTGTGGTGACATCTTTTAGACAGATTCTTACAAATTGAACTTCTTATGCAGTGTGCAAAGTGCCGTTCAGAATGTGGGGAGAAGTCTTTGCCGCGAAGGCTGGGCCCGCCATCGTCCTTCACTGCCTCACAATGGCCCCCATTCCTCAGGCGTGTTGAAGTTCCCAGGTAAATGGGACATGCCCACGGGACTTTGCTCTTCTCTACTGTCTCCCCCAATACCTTTAGTGTCCCAGAGACCCTTGGGATGCTGTATTCGTTATTTTTATAGCCCCGTGGCAACAATACTTTATGGAAACAACAAAAGGGTTGAAAAATTAGTTTTGACTCATGACTTCAGGCTTCAGTCTAGTACTCGTGAGAAAGGGATGTGGACTCTGAGTAGTGGGAATGTGTGGCGGAGGCTCCTCACTGCTCAGTGGAAGAGGAGAGAAAATGGGACCCGGGGGGGGGGGACTGCCTATATTCCTCAAGGGTACACCCTAGAGACCTACTGCCACCAGCTACCTCCTAGGGGTTCCACAGCCTCCCAAAACAGTGCCACCAGCTGGGAAACAACTGTTTAAAATACAAGATTTAAGATTCAAACCATCACAGCATGCTGTTGGGTGTGTCCTAGGGTTTTCAGGTTTTCAAAGTAAAGGGAAATTTTTTTTCCTATAAAAAGTAATCCAGTTATCTTTTCCACATGTTCCTTCAACTTTCTTCCAAATAAAAATACTAGAATACTGGAAGTATTGTATGTGTTGTGCATTTAGAGGCCAGAGGTCAACATCCAATGTCTTCCTCTGTCACTGTCACTCTCCTCAATTTTTAAGACATGGTCTCTGACTGAACCTGTGGCCAGCAAATTGGCTAGCCTGGAAGGCCTCCATTCTAGGGTTACAAACCAGCACTGTCCCACCCATCTTTTTCTGTGGGTGCTGGGAGTCCAAACTCACATCTTGTTCTTACATAACAACTAGGTTACCAACAGAACCATCTCCAGCCCAGAAATATTATTTTGTTGAGGGTAAATGAGAGAAAAAAAGAGATTAAGGATGAAAACCCCACTTGGCAGCCAAAAATTTCAAATAGATTAGTGGATAAAGGAATTGAGTTATCTGGTATTACATGACTTGTCTCTGATATGAATCACTCTTTGCTGTATCATCATCAGCCAGGCGAACTGCTCCAGTTGCACAAACAACTGCCCACTTATCCATTACTTTGCTCCTCCTTTCCACAATTCCCTTTTCAGCATGTTGACCTTTCAGGTAACCCCTAAATACATTCACACCAAACCGTGACTCCAGTACACAGCTCAACCCTAGCCTGTTTATCTTAATTTCATTTGACAAATAATTTACATATATATTTGTATTCTGTATATTTATGGGGTCCAATTTTGTGTTTATAATACATTATGACTAAATTAAACTAATCAACAAATCTATAACTTCAGCTACTTACCCTATTTTGTTCAGAAGCCATTTACAACTGTTTTAGCAATTGTTAAATATATAATAGACCATAGTTTTTAAAGATTTGTTTATTGGTGTGTGTGTGTGTGTGTGTGTGTGTGTGTGTGTGTGTGTGTGTGTGTGTGCCCTTGAGTGTAGTGGCTGTGGAAACCAAAAGAGAATGTTGGATCTCCTGGATCTGGAGTTACAAGTTCTTGGGAGCCATCTGACATGTGTTGGAGGACAGACTTGTATCCTCTGCAAGAGCAGTCTGTCATCTTAACCCCTGAGGTGTCTCGCCAGCCCCTCACATTGGCCATCACTCTGTGCAACTATTCTCTCTAGCTTACTCCTTGTCTAAATAAAAGGTGAAACTCCTTGATCAGAGGCCTCCTTTGCTTTAGCCACCCCCTCCCTGTTGCTAGTTGAAACAATTGCTCAAGGATTGGAGAGGATTTCTCCAGGCAGTGCCTGTATCTCCCTAGGGAACCCTTGGGTCTATCCAGGGTGCCCTTTATGGTTCCATATCCCTGTCCTGACCCCTAAACGTCCACAAAAGATAGCCAAGCATCTCCAATTGCTTGAATCTCTCCTCAGCATTTTGATGATTTGCCCAGTTTGGCAACCGGATGATGATAAAACCTTAGAGAACAGACATTACCAGCAAACCCGAAAATAGATATAGTAATATTGGATTCTTTGGGGAGAAAAGGAAATCACAAGAAACCATTTGCCCATGCATGTAACACAGCCTGAAGATGACATTTTGAGGACTCCAGTAGTTGTGAGCCATAGGAGTTCAGTAGGAAAGGAGAGAGGAGAAGAGCTTTTCCAGACAAAGTCATGCCAGGAGAAACAGAGGCGTCATTTCATCTGGTCTCAAAATCTCAGTAGAGTTGTGCCTGGTTAGTCCTTGGATTCGTGATCATAAACAAAGCCTTGGAAGAAATAAATAAACACAGTACATACAATATGTTGAGAAATACACAATATGCTGAGTCACATTGCATACAATATGTTGAGACACAATACATACAATATATTGAGAAACAGTCCGTACAATACCTTGAAACACAGGCCTCAGAGAAGGTATTGCTTTAGTGCAGTCATTCTCAGCCTGTGGGGCTCAACCCACAAAAACAAAAACAAAAAACATTGGAAAACACAGATTTACGTTACAATTCAGAGCAGTAGCAAACTTAAGATACAAAGTAGCAACAAAAATAAATTTATGCTTGGGGGTCACCACAACCTGAAGAACTGTACTAAAGGGTCACAGCATTAGGAAGGTTGAGAACCACTGCTTTAGTGGGTGCTAAAGGGACTGAGCATTGTCATAGCAGCAACATTCAATCCCTCTTTAAGCTGGGAGATGGGTGCTCAGGAGTTTAAAATGTGACCTAGCCTGCTGCTTTATACTGCTGTGATAAACTCCACTACTAAAGGGAACTTAGGGGGGGGAAGGGATTATTTTACCTTAAAGGTTATGGTTCATGATCATTACTGAAGGAATCTCAGGTAGGAGTTGAAGCAGAAACCAATGGAGGAACACTGCTTACTGGCTTGCTTTTTCATGGCTTGCTCAGCTTGCTTTCTTATGTAACCCAGGACGACCTGCTCAGGAGTGGCACCGCCCACAGTGGGCTGAGCCTTCCCACATCAATTATTGAGCAAGATGCTCCATGGATGTTCATGGTCCAACCTGGTGGAGGCAATTCCTCAATTAAGGATTCTTCTCAGGTGATTCGTGTGGGGGAAAAAACAACTAGCACAACTCCACATTGCAATCCTGTATAAATGTCCCTAGGAAGCTTAAAAACATGCACACTGGGGCTTGTGAGGTTCGATGACTCAAAGGGTAACGGTGCTTGCTGCCAAACCCAACACCTTAAATTTGATGCCAGGGAAGCACACAGTCAAAGGCGGGAAGCAGATCCCACAGTTACCCTCATCTCCTCACACATGCCCTGACATGTACATTCACACGTATAAATAACTATATGAAGATAAAATTTTAACTACACATATTCAGCCCCTCTGACACAAATTTCAAGGAAATAATTTCTAAGTATCAATTATTTTTTAAAGAATTAAGAAACTGCCTGAAAATAGCTCAAAGGCCATGCCAATACATACCTCTAAAGTCTATAATTTAGGGAGCTGCAGAGAAGGCTCAATATTAAGAGTACTTCTCAATCTAGAAGAGGACCTGAGTTCAGTTTCCAGCACCCACGTAGTAGCTCACAACCATCCCATCTGTGACCCCAATTCTAGGGGACCTGACACCCTCTTCTGACCTCCCAGGGCACACAAATATAAACAAGCAAACAGTCATCCAAACAAGAAAAAAATATGAAATCTAAAAATAAATTTGAAATCTGTAATTTGCTGTTACACAGGTCAATCTAAAGCCTTCAGTGGATGAAGAATGACTCCATAAAGGGGCATAGTCTCTCTTAGCCCATCAGCTAGATACTCTATTTCTTGTCTTTGCAAAACTACATATACAGTTCTTCTAGAAAATACAAACTCCCATGAGTTTGGAAATCTGCAGACAGCAAAGCATGAATGTATTTAAAAGATGGGAATGCAGCAGCAATCAAAATTGCACAGTACAACCAAACAAAATAAAAACAAAGGAAGAATTGAATCAGATTCTATCTGGGTATGCAGGAAAATGCTAGGTTGTAAGTAGTTTTGAAGGGAATAGGGATGGATGTGTTTCTGAAGTGGTGGTTTCCATGTTGCCTGAATTACAAATACTTAGAAGAGTATGGAAGGCATCTTAGCTTCCTCAGGCAAATGGACATTGTCTTCTGCTGACTTAGCCCATTATGATATAGACTAGGCGATTAAACCAAAATGAACATGACAGAAAGATAATTGCATATCATATTTAAAACTTATTCCTAGCACCACCACCAATAAAAAAGATCTAAATTTCAAATTAATAAAGACAGGCAGAGAAGTGGTAAGTATTTCAACACAACTCATTATGCCAAACAGCATGGAAAACTCAATAAAACAAAACTAGCTCCAGGTGCTTGGCTTTAGACACCATCAGAGAATTTGTTTGCTTCAGTTCACCATCTACAACAGAGCAGAGTTTATTAGAGACACCTGGGAAATAGGGAGTCTCAATAGGATTCGTGACCGAAGCTCCTGGTCAAAGCTCACTGCCAAAATTGAATGAGTGATGAGCAATAATGTCTATGCTCTTGTTTGTATAAAGAAAGTAGCAAAGAGGCAGAGAAAATGATGAGAATTCAGTGGGCTTATTAGGGCAAAGGGAGTCTGCTAGGACCAACTGATATCACATTCTCCACAGAGCTAGCATCCCATTATTCTGCAACAGCAGATATCCAAGACAAAGAAAAATAGGGCAAAGTTAGATAAGCGAGGTATTAGGAAACTGGCACTTTTTTTATTCTAATTCTTCATGAAATCCAAACAGCAGGAGCCCTGTCTTAATCCTGTGTTCTTTGATCATTTGTAAACTAAACCACTCCAGTGAAATAAGGATCATTTAAGTGGCTACACCTGAGAGTTCTCCACTATGATACCACAAGCTAAATAAGAGAATTTTTCTCCTGATAAAGAAAAGGGATAGCAAATACTACATAAAGAATGTTCTTTGTTTTTAACAAGTCAGTCAATTGATGGTTAGTGCTAGGCAAAACATTGTGGATTTCTATGATAAATTATGACTTAAAAAATAAATCAGGAAAACTCCATTTAAGGATGACATTCTGCAAGGCTCGAATTTGCCCTTAACATATATTCCTCCAAACTCAAAGACAGATGCTGGTGACATTTACAAAAGAGAGATGTTGTCATTTCCAGACAAGGAAGCATTTGTCTTCTTCTAGTTAAATTTACAGCTCCAGTGAAAAGGAAGACACAGCACGGTCACGTTGCTTATGTCTCACTTACAGCTAAGTGATGGAGTAAGTACTAATGTTGCTGAAAGGCTCATTTCCAACAGGCCAACCTTTAGAAAAGTCACTGCTGAAGTCACCAACAAGTGCTCTAACAAGCTAAATGGTGACACTTCCTCTTTTATTTGAGATGAGAGTTTGTTATGCAAGCCTCCGGCCTCAGTCTCCCACACACTGCAGTTGTAGGTGGACACAACCACACTGAGCTAAAAACATGGGCTTTCAATAAGACAAGAGCCTGTGTACTCTGTACTGCACATATTTCTTGAATATATGTTTTAATTATTAAGAGATTGGCTTTTTAAATTTTATAGTATCATTATTTAGCTGTTTTTTGCATAAATAAGTACAATCAAGATCCCATCCAGCATGTCATTCCCAGGAACTGGGAACTCAGGTGTGCCCAGCACCCCATGCTTCCAGCCTCCACTGTAGGTGTGTCCAGCACCCCACGCTCCCAGCGTCCTTTGCACTGAGACTCAGGTCACTCCCCAGTCACTCCCAGTCACACCATCCATGGGCAGCAGCTTCGTCAGTCTCAAAGACTCATTGAGACGCAATGGTGAACTGTGGACCAATTATAAGTCTGCTCTTTCTCCACCTCTGTTCTAGGAACTGAAGGGTGAAAATGTCAGATCAGCTCATCCTCATCAGGCTGGCTTAGTCCAGTTGTAGTTGCATAAACATAAACATGAACACACAACAGCATCACCTCCCTCGTGTGAAAACTTGGTCGGAACATCCTGTCAATGGTCCCCATGTCCCAGTATTTTACACAAACCGCTTGGTTTAATTCTGAGTCTATCCTGTGAGCCAGGCACTATAACTTCCACACTTTAAAGAGAGAAACGGGGGCCTGGAGAGGCCAGTAGCCACCATGGACCACACAAAGAATACATGGTGATGTGAGGTGCACATGGGGTTACCTGTATGAACCCTCTGCTTTTGGCTTTGGTGCAGAAGAGATTTATACAGAGCAAGTAATGAGCTCCACCTTGTATGGAGACTGAACAAAGAAAACAGCAAGTGCCTCAGACAGGAGTTGACCCCAGAGCCAAGTCCAATGCAGCAGAGTGCACAAGGTGGGCAGTAAACACCCAAGCCCTCCCGTAAGTCTTCTGGGTGAGGACTGGAGCCATGTGCTCGAAGCACATGTCCACAGAGCAGTAAAGAGCCAACTAACCTTGTAGAGTGTGCTGGGGAGACAGCTCAGTCAGTAAAGTGTGTGATTTTTTTTTTTTTTTTTTGGTTTTTCGAGATAGAGTTTCTCTGTGTAGCTTTGGAGCCTATCCTGGCACTCGCTCTGGAGACCAGGCTGGCCTTGAATTCACAGAGATCCATCTGCCTCTGCCTCCCGAGTGCTGGGATTAAAGGCATGTGCCACCAACTCCCGGCTAAAGTGTGTGATTTTTATAACATTCTCAATCTCCAGAAGCAACGTGAAAATGCTAGGTGTGGTGGCACAGGCTTGTGATGCTTGCACTGGGGAGGTGGAGGCAGGTGATCCCGGGGCTCCCTGACAGCCAGCCTAGCCTACTGGGTGAGCTGCAGTCCAGTAAGAGACCATGATCCACAAAACAAGGTGAACATCTCCTGAGGAATGACACCCACGGTTGTCCTCAGATCACACTGAACTTACAGAGAGTCACTTTCCTCTTCCGGTGCTGGGGATAAAAGCATTGTGCCATCACACCTGGCTTCCACATTTGTTTTAATCAGAAATAATCTATATGTTATTCCATTCACCCATTTTAAATGACACACCTTGATTATTTTTAATATTTATCTGAATTATACAACCATAATAACTGTGATTCCAGAACTGTTTCCTTACTGCCAAAAAGAAACCCCATGAACAACACAGCTGCAGCCCTTTCTTCCTTCTCCCTAGACATCAGATATATCCATAGCTAATCTCTACCTGTCTGTCTACATAGATTTTCCCACATGGAATACCTCACATAGATAGAATCCTACCTTCCATTTGTCTTTTTCCCCAGGTTTCACAGTTGCAGAGAATGATACATTTAAAGTTTACCCCTGTTATACAGTCTATCAATACCATCCTGTAATGGCTAGCTATTACTCTATTGCATGGATAGAGCTCGTTCTGTTGATCCACTCATGGTGGAGTTGTGTGTTATTTCCTCCTTCAGGTTATGATGAGGAATGTTACCTTGAACATTCATCTGTAAGTATGTCTTGCTATCTATGTACCTAGGTCTGAATTGCTGGGTGATAAGCCAGCTCTGTGGCAGTCTTTTAATTTAGCTTCTGTTTGCGTGAATCTATCAAGCCTGCAGACACTTTCTCACGCCCCATAGATTGCCTTTGTCTCGGTTTTCTCAGCACGACTTGTTGGTGCGGCAGTCCTTTCTCCACGTGTGTTCTTGGTGTCCATCAAGATCAACTCACCGTAAATGTGTGAATTTCCTGCTAGAATCCTCTATTCCATCCTTCGGCTTGTCTGTTCTCATGCCAGCACCCTGCTATTATTTAACCTTCTGAGGAACTACAAGACTGCTTCCCAAAACACTGAACTCTTTGTAATTCCTCCAAGAAATGTATGGGCTTTGCATTTTCTTTCTATCCTTCAACACTGGGGATGACCCATCTTTCTGTGGTTAACTGTCCCACTGTGAACAAAGTGGGACCTCCCTGTGTTGCTGATGTGATTTTCCTGTGGGATAACCTCATGGCTCTTTGACGCTTACAGTTCTGAGGTGTATCCACCCACCCCCCATATTGAAATGACCAACTGTCTTCTGAGAACTTAGCAATATAAAACCATAGGATCTATTGGCCCCGTCTGATATCAGTACCACTTAAAAGCCCCATCGGTGACTAAAGGAACCATCAATGGTGCTCATATTATTGGGATTGCAAGAAGAAAGAAACAAAAAGGACCACTAAAAGTCTACCAATCAGAGAGGGTCAGTCCCGGGCCCTACTTCAGTAGGCACTCCTTTCTCTAAATGATAAGAAAAATGGGAATTGGGAAGGCCAAAATAGAGTCTTGTGACTAGCCCAGGGAGGACCTTGCACACAAGACTGGAGATCAGATCGTAGGAAAATGTCTGAGGTTGTAAAAACCAACAACAAATGAGTATGTGAGCATCGACCTGCCTCGCTGATGCCGCAAATCGGCTGTCACCGTGACCGTGGTGGGACCGTGACCACTGCTCAAGAGCACAATGCTGTGTGTCCACCTTCCTCTGCCTTTCTGATAGCCTCCCTGACCCTGAGATTTGTATGAATCACCATGCATTATAAGACATCGTAGAAGCCACTTGCTAGATGATGGAGTTCTTAAAGAAACATTAAAACATGTTTTTAAAGAGTGCTACCAAATGCTCACCTCTGTGATTTACTTAGCATGTGATATTTATCAATAAACCCATATTTTAAAAAGTTAAAAGTCACTGTTCAGGATGAGAATGTCATTGAACAGATTGCCAATGCACACTGAGTCATCCCAGGTCCCTGGCCCGCTGCACCCTGGGACATTTGGGACATGCTGATGCATAGCTGACGGTCCACGTTGTCCTCACACTGGATTGCATAGGTGATCTTTACAAAACTTTGATGCCTCACCCCCTACTCCCCAGAATTCCCTTGCATTTGTTCCAAGATGTAACGTGAGCATCACATGCTGAAAAGGTCTCCAGATAGCCAGACTCAGCACAACTCTGAAAGTGCGATAAAACCCTGATGAGAACACCTTTGCAATGGAAGTATGCTTTCATGCAACCTACCACCTAGCCAGTCACTGCTCAACACTCTCCCTCCTGAAGGGCCACAGAACCTTACCACCTACTCACAGTCAACCTCAGAGAAACAACTTCCAAAGCTTAAGGGCACTGAAAACCTGGCAGCTAACCCTAGATCTAAATTTCTCCCACGAGTACTCAAGTTCACTAAAGTAATGAAAGAACTGTTACGATAAATCTTTGCACCTAAAGCAGCCTGAGCCTCACCGCCATGTGTGAGCTTTACGCCAGCCACCCACCTGAGTTAAGCCCAAATGAATACACAGAAACTTGTATTAGGTTCAAAGCTGCTCGGCCAATGACTAGGATTTCTCATCTGTTAGCTCAGTCTTAATTATCATAAATCTATATATTTTATAAGACTTATCTTATGGGATGCCCTATTGGTGTCCCTCCTTGATGGTGGATCACATTGTGCTGCTGGAGGAAGAGCGGGAAATAGGGACCCTTCCTGTTTCTCCTTCACTTAAATATGAGTCTCCTTGCTATGTCACTTCCTGCCTGGATCAGCACTTCTCTACTACATTTCCCAGAATCCTCTTTGACTCCTAGTCCCATCTAACTTGCTGTCTCATTGGCCAAACAGTATTTTATTTAACAATCAATAAGATAAACATACACAGTACATTCCCCATCAAAGAACCCTGGGGGCCATGGGGTACAAAACTCTTGCTTTGTAGATGTGGCTCAGAGAAACATCCTCAGTCTTGATGGAGGACCTGAATGCCCCTCTCCACATGCAGCCTTTGAGCAAAGGATGCTCGTGGGGGCAAAGATGTATCCTGTGGTCAAAAGTTCATCACCAAAATGTTTGTTAAGGAGGTTGGAAGTTTCCACGCCAACCCAGTGAGGCCAGGCAGTTCCCATTCTTTCAGTCCACAATCATCCAATTATGGGTAGGTACAGTAATTAGAAACAGACAGGGGTTCAGGAAATGGAAACCTCTAATACGATTCTGTGTGGAAGGGCCAGCATTCGTGATGGTGAGCAGCTGGGACTGCACGGTCTGGTCTGAGGGAAGTAAAAGGAATCGCATTCCAGCAGTAGGAAAGAGGCTTTAAAAGACAGGTCCTGAGGTCTACATGCTACTGCCCCTTCTGTGGCTCTGGGCTAGGCCACCATCCAGCTTGTATATGACAAAGGCTATGCAAGAGTCACTGTGCATGCTTGCTTTCAGTGAGGAAGTTGTTCCACTGGTAGGTACCAGGTGCTTTGTCTTCACAATACCTCATGTAGCCTCAAAGCCATTGTATGAGGTACATACCCCCATTTGACAAAAGAACTAACTGAGGGCTGGAATGTCTGAGTTTTTACCTTCTGTCCCCAAATCCCAGTCAGAGTGGAGTGAAGACTGAGAGCCACACCCACGTGGAACCAGAATTCTGGTGTCCTCTATGCCACACCATCCATCACTTCCCACATCGGCAACCTCCATTCCTAAAGAGGACCAATCTCATCCTGATGGGCAGGGGGCATGGAAGCACCAGGATCCGTCAGAAACATTTGCTGGACGGAGCAAAGTAGACACTGGAATGAGAGCTGTGCCACACCCTGAGAATGTGCCCCTCCCTGAAGCTAGGAAAGTGCTCCTAGTAGTCCGACCCTTCCAGGCCTGCAGACATAGGCATTTGCCATGCCCTGGCTCACTTTAAGGAGACCCCGGATCCACAGCTACTATTGGCACCATCTGGCTCAGTTGCCTGTCACACTGCCATGTCAGCCGAGCACGGGGCCTCCAGCAGACACAGTTTAGCAAGTTCACAGCTCAGTGATTCCCTAGATGAATTCCCCGCACTCTGGTGCCAGATTTTCCGCAAAGCCTGCTGCAGGTGGCTTCTCCTGGTTGCCATCTGTGTTGTCAACAGGACATGATATATGGGTCGTCATTTTCCTCTCTGGTACCCACCACCTGGGCTGTAGTAGTTGTTAGGGGCTAATATTCTCAATATTCTCTCTCTCTCTCTCTCTCTCTCTCTCTCTCTCTCTCTCTCTCTCTCTCTCTCTGTCTCTGTCTCCAGGATTAAGGTCCATTATTGGGGAAAGGTATGAAGTGGCTGTTACATTGTGTCCTTAGGAAGAAGAAAGAGTAGGAATGCCAATCTCAGTATGCCCTCTTTTCTTTCTCCTCATTTTAGGATCAAGCTCATGGAGTGGCGGCACCCACATTCAGAATAGGTCTTCTTTCTCAGTTAAATCTCTCAGGAAACACCCTAGCAATGCACATCCTAGATAATTCTCAAGCCAGGGACATTACCAGCGGAGCTGAGCCAGCTCCTCTCCCTCGGCGTCCCTCCTCCTTTCTGCATCTTGAACTCCATACTCTTTTGTGATTGCTTTTAAGCCTCACCTCCTTTGCTCTGCCCATCACCTCCAAATACAATTCAATGCTGCAATGCTCTGATCTTATCTGATTGGGGGTATCCCCCGCCCCCATAGAATTCTATCTGCTGACTGAGGCCCACCCTCCTTTTCCCTAAGGTTTTCCAGGAGCTTTGGGGGCACGTTTGACTTACTCCTTGCCTGCCAAACAAGAGGCCTAGAAGAACCTGTGGGCAACAGAGCAAAGGCTTCTGGAAATGAGGTGGGAAGAATCACCCAAACACACAAGTATATGAGTACACACACATACACACACAGAGAGACAGAGAGACAGAGAGACACAGACACACAGACACACACAGAGGGAGAGACACACACAGAGAGAGAGAGAGAGAGAGAGAGAGAGAGAGAGAGAGAGAGAGAGAGAGACAAGACAGAGACAGAGACAGAGAGACACAGACACACACACACACATACACACACAGAGGGAGAGAGAGAGAGAGAGAGAGACAGAGAGAGAGAGAGAGAGATACACAGAGGGAGAGACACACACACACACACACACACACACACACACACACACGCATGGCACTGAGCAGGCTGTCCTTTGACTTGTGCTTTCCAGATGCCACACTCCAAAACGTCAAGCCTGAATTGTTCAAGCCTCCAGGTTCACACACACAAGAAAACACAGAGCCTGGCAGCTTGCTTGACAGAATGCCACAATACAAAAACTAAACCCTAGGTATCGGAAGCCACCCAAGACTCAACCAGCTTTCCTAAAAAAATTATTACAAGGGAAATAAAGAGGGAGAGAGAAATGCAGTTCAGAAGAAACTCTAAGACTTAACTACATGTGACACTTGTTCGGGTCCTTACTTGGACCAAGAAGAAAAAGAGAAAGAGGAAGAGAAGGACTGAAGAGATGGCTCATTGGTGAAGAGCATCATTGGCTGTTCTTCCAGAGGACCTGGGTTCAATTCCCAGCACCCACATGGCAGCCCACACCTGGGGGAATCTGGCACCCTTACACAGACATACATGCAGGCAACACAACACTTAGAAATAAACCTCAGAAAGAAGAAGGCGGAGGGAGAGAAAAAGAAGATAATGAACACTGGCTGGAATCAAGGCCAGTGTTTTACGTGTGTCATTGGATTCTGATTTTTTCCTTCCAGTGCCTCATCACCCTCTACAGCTGTCTGCGGAAATATTCATGAAATGTTAGTATGTGGGAGATTTGCTGCGAGACAGTCCAGGGGTGGAAGAGAGAGGGGCATAGCTGGGAGGAAGTTGTCTCTGGTTGACAGTAGTTGGAGCCCGTAACTGGAATGTGGGACCCGGCAACAAGACCCTGCTCTTACCGCCCTGATAAGTGTTTGGAACGACCCATGATGAGCAGGAATTGTTTTTTTAAGGAGGAGGTTAAAAAGCCTCTGCCTAGGAAGACTTCCAGATCAGAACATCCCAACTCTCTCCAAGTCTCTGCCTCAGAAGCGAGGAGTCCTGCTTCCCAGGACAAGTAGCTAATAAGGTCATCATGGTGATCCTATCTTCTTACCCAGGATGGAGGCCTCTCCTTTGGGTCACCCTGACATTCTGCATGGATTTGTCTCGTGGCCTTGGCATCCCCTTGAGTTCTCTCCTCAGCCTCTAGCCTGCATTAAGTGTGCAGCAATATTGTTGGACTAGATAAATGATGGTACCCCTGGCCCTTAGGGTACCATCTGCAGACAGAACTCTGCATGCTATGATAAAAAAACAAAAAAACAAAAAAACTCTGCCTCTATTTTTTTCTTGCTGTGTGACTCTGGGCAAGAATCTTACCTTCTCTGAGTCTCCCATCTTATAAATCACACCAACTCACTGCCTCCTGCATGGTGACTTCAAGCACAGCCTTCTATTGCTGTTCCTCAGGAAGAGAGGAGACCTGCACTGCTGGGAACTGACCAGTACCCCACACACAAAGCAGCTCCCTAGGTGTCCACAGTGGCCCTCAGCTTCAGAGGTACCAGACCTCTAGCCTTCCCTCTCCTTGGTATTTGCTGTACGGCTCTGCACAGACTTCAGATCCTGGGTGAGTTCCATCACTAAGGTTCTAGCAAGCATCCCCCAAGGTCACTATTGAACATTTGAGACAAACCCACTACACAGGCAAACCACTGAGGGGCTGTTAGGGAGTGAGGGTCACTTTGAGGAACAGGGGCCCCACTGCAGAGACAGAAGTGTCAGCTACTGAAGGCGGGATTGTAATAAGTTCACCAGACCCCAGACAAATGATAAATGGGTGTCTTATTGGGGAACAGATAATAATAAAGAGCCGCGGCATTGGCACTCTCTGCCCTCCCAATCCCAGACTGAAGAGAGAGTGTGTGCAAACAAGGGAGAGCCTGCCCCATGCTTCCTGGCTGTTCAGGCTGCACCTGGAGCCACGCCCAAGGGGTGTGGCCACTAACACAAATACACTGGCAAGGCTGGATGCTGCTGCTACAATCTACTGAAGAAAATCTGCCTGGCAAGTGTGGCTTGACAAGCAGGCCCAGAGACACATGCTAACGCCCCATACAAGACCACAATGCAGCCCTGCGTAGAACAGCCTGTGTGGAATCGGTCCTCAAGAGTCCCACCAGCCTCTGTCTGTACAGTGCTTGACACCCGTACCTGCCACCGTCAACACTTCCAAAGTTCCAGTGGAAAGGCCAGTAAGGCTGTCGCTGAATAGCCTGGCAACTGGGGCTGGAGACAGTTTTTTTCTTGGTTGTCCTCTGGAGCAGTATCCCTGGCTCCCCAAAAAGTTTGGCAGAGAACAACTGAGGGCCATGCCACAAAATGGTAAGAGTCTGCTTCCCTGGCCTACAACAGCTTAGCAGAAGGGAAGGACAGCACTCAGGAAGCTGGGGAGCACCGCCGCGGTTATCTGTTCACGGCTGATTCCAGAACACCGGGGCCTAGTAGAGGCCTTGAGCTCCATGTGATGGATCAAGCCATGCCTGGAGGGGATAAAGAAGAAGAAACCTATGCTACCAACACCATGGCTCTGGCCAGTAAAGTTGCTTGCTGCCAAGCCTGCCACCTGAGTTTCATCCCTGGGACCCACACGTAAGGACAGAACTGTCTTCTGACCTCAGTGCCTCCCCCCCCCCCCGTCCCCCAAACACTAACTAAGACTCCAGTTTCAAAAAGAACATGTAAAAGAACATGCTAAGGGTGCCTCATTGTGTCCAGGAAGCTCGCACATCAGAAATGGCCATAGTAAGGAGCTTTCCTGGGAAAGCCCTAGGATGTTTCCCACAGCAGCCCAAGTCCCCAGGCCCCGCTGAAAGCCACCCACCCCAGAGTTCACTCCAGCAAAGGTGGGACCAGACCTGGGCGTAATATGCCCAAGGAAATAACAGACAAACTTGAGCAGGAAAGGGTTAAACCCTAACTGTTGAGGGGCCTAAGGGGATGCAAGAAAGTCGGTGTTTAGGGGTTCCTTAGACTACTCCCCAAACCTCACGCACATCAAGCTGACTCCAACTCCAGGCTAAACCGAAGGACGCCTGCGCCTTCTAGTGGACAGCTCGCCCACTGTCTTAACTGCTCCAGAGGACAACCAAGAAAAAAACTGTCTCCAGCCCCAGTCCCCTTCCCTGGCTCCTCCTCAGCGGTCCCCCATTTTCACACAGGTCCAGATCCAAACTCACACCCTCCCTACAGCCCCTTCCCAGCCCGCTCCTTTGCCCTCATGTAACACTCACACTGTGGGTGAATAAAGGAGATGAAAATGGGAGTCGGGAGGAAGTAAGTCGGTTTCAACGGACAAAGCCTGGGCTGAGTCAAGTTCCCACACCGGCACCAAAGGGGCGTTTCCGGGCATCTGGGGGGGGGGGCACTCGCTCCCTCAATAATTCCTTCGGGAATTATTTGCACCCTACTTTCGGATACTGCAAAGGAAGGCCGAAGCGGGGAGTAAGACGGACTCTGAGCTCGGTGATGGGGCTTGGAGTGCCCTCGCACCAGTGAATGGAAAGCCGGGGAGAAGAGCAAAGGCCTAGCCGGCGCCACCTCCGCAGCCCTCGCAGGCATGCACTCCTAGGGTTCCTTGACATCAGGTGGCCCGCAGCCACAGGAGCATACAGCCCGAGCCACGCTCTCTGCCACGCCCCGTGCCCAGGCCGGGTCCCTGTGGCTTTCCCTGGCCTGCCTTCATTTGAGGAAGCCGTTCTGGGTTCTAACTTGGGATGTCTGTGACAAGCAACACTGTTGAGTATTTGTAGATGCACCCACCCTAGTTGTCAGGGCGGCCCCGGCCATGCTCGCACCCCCCCGCGCCCCCCATCTACCTAGGTCTGTGGCTAAGAACCTCTTGATGGGGTTCTATCGCCACCTAGTGGTCAGATCCAAAACTGCGGCAGGGCCACACCCAGCGTCCTGGTGCAGGTGGGCCCGACTGAAGGAAATGAAAATTAAGGTATGACTTCAAGACATAATGAGGTTGGAGAATCCCAGAGCCTGTGTATGAAGAGTTTAGACCTGTGTCTGTCAAACGCTGGCCAAGCAATGAGTGGGAAGGCAGAAGAAAACTGAATTTGCCAGATTATCTGAAGAGACAGCCAGCCCCCTGACCTGAGCTAACATTTAAAAAGCAGTCATCTTAATAAGCCGGGCAGGGACAGAGTGCTTCCAATGTGTTCGCTCCTTCACGTTGTCGCCTGTTAGGTAAAGGCAGGTCACCAGAAAACAGGCTCGGGATCCAGTGGTTGGTAGGTGCCAAGCTAGGACTTGAACTGGGTAGCAAAGCTTTGGTCACAGTATCATGCCAACGGTTACTCCTGAAGCTGCTGTAGGCGGGGAGGCATCTCCAGATTCTGAAACCAGTTTACACAGGCTCAAATTTTGTATTGGCAATTTAGGCTCCAAGCCAAAAGAAAGCAATTTAAAGGGGCACACACCTACGCCTACGACCTTACACACAATGGCCATCTTTTCTTTTCCCGGAGTTCACAAAGGTGAGATGGGCTGTTCACCACATGCAGTGTGACATTGGGGTTCCCACACCTACACACATAGCCACAGCTGCAGCCCCTTTGCCCCAGGATGGGTCATGGCATAGGGCTTCACATTTTGAAGGAAATAATAACTTTCTATTTCCTAGTGCTTCTCCATCCTACCCCTCCTATTCCCCCACCACAGATGAGATTTACCTGAAATCCCAAAATCCACAAAGAAGGCCAAGGCTGAAGGAATCTGAGGTTTGGCCTCCTAGCTGCCAGCTTCCCTGAAGAAGCTGAGTTTCTGTTGAAGAATTTCACCCAACAGCCTCAACTTCATCAGTCCATTGGGGAGTGGGGGGTCCTGCCCCACAGCTGGCAGCTCAGTGATTGGCTGCCAGTTTGTGCTCTGAAAAACCAAATTGCTCCACCTAAAGATTCAAATGGCCTGCTGCCTTCATTTTAAAGATGTGAGCATTCAGAGACGCCACTGTCCATTTTAGAAAACAAAATAGACAGGCATTGGTGGCACACGCCTTTAATCCCAGCACTTGGGAGACAGAGGCAGGTGGATCTCTGTGAGTTTGAGACCAGCCTGATCTACAGAGCGAGTTCCAGGACAGGATTCAAAGCCACAGAGAAACCTGTCTCGGGAAAAGAAAGGAAAGGAAGGGAGGGAGGGAGAGAGGGAGGGAGAGAGAGAGAGAGAGAGAGAGAGAGAGAGAGAGAGAGAGAGAGAGACTGCACAGGCCCAGTGATCAAATGGCCCTTGGCACGAGGCATGGGCAAACACAGTAACAGAAAGACACACTTCTCTGTTCCCCGCCAGCCTCCAAGTCCAGGTAGGGCTGTAGATCTATCAACTTTAACCACAGCCAGAGGTTCCCATGGAAAAAAATAAAATAAAATAAAAACTTTCAACAGCTTAGAAAATGTATTTCACTTGCTTCAAACAAGCACAAGTGGATCAGCCTGGAGCCTCCAAGTCACCAGAGTGGATGGGGTGACAACATAGATATAGATCCTGTATCCAACCACTTTATAGCTGTGGAAGTGAATTCACAGGTGAAATTTTGAAAGATTCCCATCTAAACGCTCTGTTCTTCCCCTTCCTTCAGGACCCAGTGAAAGGGTGTCTGTTGGATGAGAACCCGCACAGTCATGCCCCCATCTCCACAGCAGCCCAGGAGGCTCTGGAACTATCTCACCCAATTGCAGTGTCCTTTGGAAATTTTTCTTCGGTGTGGTACTTGTCCCCTGGGAGACAGTGCTGCCCCAGAGTGAGGGTGGGACTTACTCGCCACTTGTATGATTTCTGAATACTCTGAAGGTTGGCTCTGGTAATACTAGCACTTGCACTTCCTGGGCACTTGCCTCCCAAATTTTGACATGGTCAACCATTGTAGGTAGACCTTTCTCAGAGAAACTAACAGGAGCTGTTCTCCATCACTATGCTCTCATGGGGCTCTCCTGTTGCTCGTCCAAATGTTTGGGGGTGCTGGGAAGATGGCTCAGTGTTCAAGAGCACTGGCTGATCTAGAGGACCCAGGATCATTTCCCAGCACCCACATAATGCTCACACCTATTGGTGACTCCAGTTCCAGGGGATCCAACACCCTGTTCCAAGGACACTTCAGACATGGTGCAGAAATATACTCGTGCACACATACATATACATAAAATATTTTTAACTGTACAACTTCAGTCTTTGGAAACGCTAACTCTTGACATAGGTGCACAGCAGAGCATCGTCTAGGGAAGAGAAAAGAAGACCATCTTCACCTGGTTTTCGAGGACCAGTCACGAGACAAGAGTTCAGCAGCAAGTCATCTATGCACAAGCTGATGCCAGGAAGGAGCAGCAAGGGACTGACAAAGGAGACAGAGAAAGGGAAAACGGAGAAAGGAGTGTTGGTGAGTGGTCATTGCCATGGACTTCAACAGAAGCCTGCTAGCACCAGGACCCTCAGAGTGTTCCTGAGAGGTAAAGAAGCTACAGGCAGAGGCTGTGAGTTACTGATGGATCCCACCTTATAAGCGGAAGGTCAGACATGACATGATGGCTCACCAGCACTCCGGGCATATTCAGGAAGAGATGGATACAGGTGACTGTCATGGTAGTCAAGAAGAAAAAGGTCAGAGGCCTTCTAAATCCACTGAAAAAACCTGCCTCAGAAAAACCCAGTACAATAAAGCAGCCCACCTTCAAGCAGAGAATAAATTATACTTCTGGAACACTTCAGTGGACTCATGGAACTTACTTTTATTAGCCCCAATTCATAAAAGGGTGAATTCAAGCATACATTCAAAGTCATGCAAGCAATGAACTAACTCTAATACTTGTTGAGTAAACTTGCATACTTGTTGAAATTCCTATTATAAAAGACCTTGCCAGGGAATTACCTTATGTAGCAAAGCACTCAATCCTATTTTGGAATTTTGATGTTAATTCCTTGATAGCACTCCAGTACACATCACATAGGTGGCACTATGTCTGAAGCTCTTGGTTTGGCCACAGAGACCCCATGGTCAGTGTCCACCATATCTGTGCATGTGTGCAGATATAGAGGATGGGGAGGGCGGGGCCCCTTGGGCATCCTGCTCTGTCCACTTTATTTCCTTGTGATGGGATTTTTGCTGAAGCCCTGGTGGTCTGTCTCCCAGTCTCTGCCCTCTACAGCACTGGAGTCACAAGCATTTTCAGCCATACCTGGCTTTTCACATCAGTGCTGAGATCCCAACTCAGATCCCCCCCACACACATTTGCACAGCAAGCACTCCATTCTATTCTGTTACGATAAAACACTGACCAAAAGCAACTTGGAGAAGAAAGGATTTCTTTCAGCTTATACTTCCAGCTCACCGTCCATCGCTGAGGGAAGTCAGGGCAGGAACTGAAGGTGGAAAGGCTGCTTTTGGCTCTCTCATCGGCTTGTATTTTTCTAGCTTTCTTATTCAGCCCAGGGCCACCTGCATAGGTACAGTGCCACCCACAGTGGGCCGAGCCCTGTCCCTCAGTGGCAATCATCATTCAAGACAGTTCCGCAGACACAACCACAGGCTAACCTGGCAGAGGCCGTTCTTCAGCAGAGGCTCCGCTTCCCAGACAGGACATCTGGCACCCACTGATTCATTTCTCTTCCCCCAAAATGTCATTTCTATTACTCTCAGCCTCAACATTTTGTAAAATTACCTCTGGATGCTAAGATTTTATTACTTCTCTAACTTAAATTAACCCATTTCTCTCCTTCTACATTTTGCCTCTGGGCTTTTTACCTTTCTTTAGCCTACACATCTTTCTTTCCTTCTTACTCCATGCCTGGCTTGCCCTGGGCCCTGATGCCCTCCTCTCCTCCTTTCCCTGACCCTCCTCTCTCTCTCCTCTCCTTGCTCCCATCTCCCAAAAAAAGGGGGGAGCTGTCCTTCTGCTCAGCAGCCCCCACTTAAGGACCTCACTACACTTGGCTCCTCCCGACCACTTCCTGTCAGTTGCTCAAACCAGGTTAATTTTATTTAGTCAAACAAATGTAACACGTCTTTGCATTATTAACAAAAGCAGCAGAAACAAATGCAACACACCTTTACACAAGTAAAATAATATTCCACAACAGGTTGTTTTTTTTTCTGATTTATTAAAACAAAACTCCATTTCCATGCTTCTCAGGATACACCATCATCAGGCATAAAAACCAGCCAACATTTTCAAAGCAGTGTCTCTCATAAAATCATACAGTGCTATTCTACAGTAGCAATTCTTTTTACAACAATCTAGTATACGCTGTACAATGGGCAAATACTGTAACAAACACCTCACAGAGACGGTTAGCCCTTTAGCTGAAGGGAAGTAAGGTCAAGAGCCTCTAGAAGCAGTCATTGGTTGTACTAAACTAAATGCCAGATGGCAACTCTCAAGCTCCTAAAAAGTGTTTTTAAAAAACAGATTTACATCCCATAGTAAGTCTTATAAACTTCAAAGATAGGGTTTATCATTGCAAAACACTACAGTTGTCTGTGGATAAAAATCTGCATTCGATTGTGCAGTGTTTTCTTCTAGATCTAAATTAAAACCTTCATTATTTACCCCAATTAATCCTTGTATTAATTCTGCTACTTTCAGTTTTAAAAGGCCAGGGCCGTGGGTAGCTGATTTCCACCAAAGGAAAGCGCTCCAGCCAATGTCCTGTGCTGACTCTTTCCAGCAAGGAAAAATAACGTTCACTGGCTGCATCAGGGACTATACAAAAGCATGCAAATTCTGCCTCAGCGCCACTGTCTGTGACCATCTGGGTCTGCTCAAGGAACTAACTGATGCAATTTCCCACAATGTTTTCCATGGCATGCAGTGAGTGCAGAGGGGAGAAGGTCCTGAGGTCAAAGCAGCTGGGGAAATTCCAGGTTCAGCAGGCTTGTGCACTGCAGAATGCAACAGCACTGCAATGTGCTGTATGCCCAAACCCAGAAACCCATCTCAGAGCAGCCACCTGACACAGACACCAGCACAGGAAATCCCCATCTGAGCTTCCCTTCACTGCCTAAGCAGATCTAATGTCTGCGCCCACCCTCATGAGTTCCCAGGGTTAACAGAGTCCAGAAGGATACAGCGTATTCCTGGGTGTGCTCACCTAAAATTTGTTTTTGCCTTCATTTTCCTCAGGATTAGAAAAGCAAATAGCCTTCCCCTCTCTGAGTTACTTGGGTTAGCCTCATTTGAAAACAGAGTGCAGCTTCATATTGCTTATTATTAGGCTTTTATTTGTTTATTTAAACTTGTCTCACAGTCTTCCCCTGAAGGGCATGCATTTCGGTCTGACAGAAATGCAGCAGAGTAAACTGTAATAAGTTATATACAAGCACCTAGTTAGTTTAATTCCGAGGACGCTGCCCACTGCTGGAAAGGAGGGACTGTCTCTATTAGCGAGCAGGCTCCCTGCAAGACTTCCACTTTTCCCTCTTCCTAACGAGGCACTGAAGAATGAGTTGTGCTAAATTAACTCAAGGGTCAGCTTGTAGGGATGCGCATAACTTTGGTTGAGATTTGGTCTCAAAGCACCAGTTAATTACAAAAAGCATGCGGACTTGTCCTCACAGTGAGCTAAGTGTCTGGCAACAGCAAGTGAACTGCAGTCCCTAAAATGAACCGGACAAAAGGGAAAGCACAGCAAATGAAGGGCACGCTTCTCTGCGCAGGCTGCAGAGGCAGCCATTATTTGCAGGTGATAGGCAGGGAGGTCAGGTCCACGGCTTTGCAGCCACCTGACAGAGGGAGCCACCTTCAGTTTCCATTCAGAGGGTAAAGGAGAAAGAAAGACTAACACAATGCTTGAGTCCCCAGAAGGGTGTCCCAAGGGAGTAAGCCAGACTCCCTGGGCATCCCCAAGTACAGCCAAGGGAAGGCCCTCGTTATCAATACAGAAGGCTAAAAGGTGAACAGCTCACTCCACACCCAAGTTGCTACAATTGACAGTGAACTGATGCAGAGGAAAGGGGGATCTGGCATGCACAGCTGGGAAGGGTGGAAAGCCACCAGAGCACAGCATTATCGCGATGAGCTCCAAACCAGCCATTTCATGCACTGTAGGACGCCAGGCAGGACCCTACCCTCGCCAAGCATACACATCTCTCACTGGATACTATTAGTGTTTAAAATTCAAGTCAGGAAAGTACAAACGTCATCCCTAATACTTTATAAATTCAAATAATCTATGGAACACTCAGCAGAAAAATTCCATAAAATGATGGCGATATGGAAAACAGATTGTTAGAAATTGTACTGTCACATGATCATTAAGAAACTGCCATAACTACCACAAATAATTAACAATTATGCTCCTTTCTCACAAAAAGGCACCTACCCATAGAAAACAAAAAAATTTCATAATTATTTGCCTTCAAGCGGCAATGGAGTTTGGGTATGTAGCCCATATAAATGTCTAAGGAACCAAGGATCCTTCTCAGAGCTTAAAATCCACAAAGGCCTCTAACCATCCACCACTCTGTAGGGTCACTTGTGCATGCCACACAGGCTGCACAGTGCGCCATTTGAGTGCTGGTCATCCAGACTTGGGTGCAGCAGTGTGCCACAGGCCAGCAGGCCCTCCAGCTGAGCTATCGAGCAGCACAGAAGCCAACTGGCTGGAGGGCCCTAAGCAGCAGCAGACACCTGCCCTTAAAGGGCAGGGAGGGTACAGCCACCAAACAGCGGGCAATTCTAAACACTTGCTGGGCATTACAACGCAATGGCACTTGGTCACGTGAGCGAAACCTCCAGTGCCACTTTCCTAGTCAAGTGCAGCTTTACCCTTGCCAACCATAGTCACTCCTGACACAGGCCCTTTGTCACAGTGTCTCACCTCCTGCTCTACACAGTATCCTCTGCTTTCAGGCAGCTATTCAAACACACTGGGAGATTGCCAGCCCAGGGCAGAGTCACTCCTTAGTAAAGCACTTGAGAAGTAAGGGCTCCCACACAACCACAGCTCTGTTGACAGCGAGAAGATGGAGACAGAGAATGGATGACCCGTTTGTTTTAAAGGAAGCGTTATTACACACTATACAAGAGTCAGTTCTACATACACCTCTATGTCCATCGCAGTAACTAGTCCTTAAAAGTCAAACTTAAAAGTGAATCTTTAATCAACTCCAAAATAACTTACTGAGATTTCACCTAGTAACCTAGTGATCATGAATCACAGATGGCACCGGCCCCAAGTGCTCTGCACAGGCCACTGTGACTGTGTTGGGAGGAGCGCAGGTCCATGGGGTGGGCAGAAGGCACGCATCTTCCTGGAGGTCTCCTCGGGGTAAGGCAGGCTGGGTCACACCACGACACCTGCCACTCTGGGTCAGACTCCTCTACAGCTCCTCCCTCGCCATAGGTGCCAAGAGATCCCTACAGCACCACAAAACTCAGAATATACTCCAGGAGTTTCTGCCGGTTGCACTGAGGTAGGAAAGTACCGCTCAGTTCTAAAACAGAGACTCTTTTTCGTTTGGTCTCTTTGAAAACCTGAAGAGAGGTGAGAGAAAATACCAGTCAAAAAACAAACGGGGTAGGGAGAAAGCGCTTTTGTTAGCAGCCCTAGATGTACGTCCAAGACCCAGAAAGACTGACCCTTTGCTATCAGTACAGACAGAAAGCTTTACATAAATGTGGCATAGAGGTGTGCATGTCCAAGGCTAGCACTGTAGGCATGTGGGTCTGATGCAAGCATGAAGGCGTGAGACGGTGTTCCAGGGGAATTCAGCCAGAGCCTTGGGTTTCACAACTGAGAATAAAGTCAGAAACAGGCCCTTATAAAAAAAGTCACAAGCAGATCCATGGAGATCCTCATACATGACGGTAAAGAAAACTGACGCTAATTCTAGCAATGGGGTAAACATGCAAGAAAATAACAGAATGTGGAATAGGTGCCCAGCGGCTGTTGTTTATAGTCTGGGAATGAATGTGAAACCCACAGAACCCTGATACATTCAAACAAGCCTTCAACATGCCCTGCCCCAACCCTCACCCAGGAAATTCACTCCCAATTAACCCAGAAGAAAATGCTTCTTCTGGACCCCACAAAGGCAGAGCAACAGATTAGAGCCACATGAAACATAGGCCAGCACGCTCGTGGACACATACCCCGATATCCTTAAACATTTTCACAGCGTTCTTCACAAGACAGTAAGTGGCACTCTCAGCTGCAGAGAGACAACAAGGCCTGTCAGTGTGTTCAGGCTCCGCACACACAAGACTCTATATTGGAGGCTCCAAAGGGCATGAACACAGGAGTCCAGATTGGAGCAAGTTCTCTACTGCTACTGGCAACTACCACAAGGCCTCCTTCAAATGTACTACTACCTCTTTAAATCTATTCTATCATCTACTAACACAAACAGAGAAGAGGCAGAGAGGAGAGGAGAAAGACACACACAGCATCTGTCAGGCAGGGTTTGTGAGACTCAAACAAGATGGTGGGTAAAGAGGTGATGCAGAGATGCTTCCTAGGCTCATGACCACACATGAAGCTCAAGTCTAGAGGTCAGGAAACTAGAGTTCTAACCCATGTTTGCCACTAATTAGCCAAGGGCCTAGGACAGTTGTCCCTAAAGTGGCATGAGGGGATTAACTATCTCTACATCTCTTCTGGCTCTGAAAACTGGCTGACCTACAGACATGTCAAGGGCACACATTCAGCTGTGGTGACCCTCTACCTGGATGCAGACAGGGGCACAGCGGGACTTCTCGAAGGAGCTCTTGGCTGCCAGTGGCTCAATACTCACAACAGCAAAATGAAAGAGAGGTTGCATTTGTACAGTGAAAGACTACATAGCAGACAGAGCCACACGGAACATGGGTAAATCTCACTCTTCATGCTAACTGCAGAAAGGCAGACACAGGATCCATAACTGTACCACTCAATTTATATGACAACCATGGCAGAGCTATGGAATGAGAGGTCAGCACAATTCCACATTTTTCCCAACTTCCCAAAATTAACAGACAGATTTATATGGGGACTGTCACATACCGTACACGGCGACGTTCCTCTCTGTCCTGGTGATAAGGTATCTGTGCAGCTTCTGCAGATACTCAGTCTCGGGAACTGGACCACTGAAGTTGTGGACAAAGATGGCAGCAGAGCTGTAGGCCTCTAGCAAGGGCCCCAGGAGTCTCTGAAGAAAGGTGATGAATTGCTGGTGCTCCTTGGATTGGCTCACCTGAGAGTGTGAGAGAGGAGGGGAGATGGTAAAGCAGAGCCAGATGCAGAGCGAGTTGGGGAGAACAGTTCTTAAGATGGGTCCCTCCCAGAGCATGAAAGCAGCCTGCTTCTCTGGCACATGGCTGACTAGGAAAGAGCAGCTGAGATCAGGGAGCTCTTCTGTGCAGTCATGCACTTCCTCAGGACTTAAGGGCTGTCTCCATTCAACAGTCAGCTAGAGGACATTGTCTCAATTGACTGACAGAACTGTAACAAATTCTCATCACCGAAAACAGCTGGTATAGGGCTGAGCCCTCTAGGGTTTACAATTCAAGCATGACGGTCACTTATGCATCCAAAAAGCAGGGAACAGCAATTATATATTCAAATGCATGAAGCAAGACCACTGTCCAATGTGAAACTAGTGAAACCCAAACGGAAAGAGCGGGAGCTCCTGAGTGTCATTTGAAAACACAACCACTGCCCTGTGGAGAGTGGGGACAAGTGGGTAGCAGCTGCCACCTGTACATCTCTCAGACGTGCTGGAGGTCACCTCTTTTCTTCCTAGCTTTGCAAATCCTAGTCCCCCTCCACTTACCAGTCCCCAAACTTGACAATATAAGGCGTTAACTTTAAATGACTTTACTTGGTGAGAGGTACCAGAGCTGGTTAGAGCTGGTTCACAAGTACTTTGGACATGAGAAAGTCACCAGTCCCCATTATCCAGCTGCAACACAAACTTAATGCTTCACTATTATATACCCAGAATCCTTCACCAAAGTACCTTCAGATAGCAATCTCGCTGCTCCTCACCAAAATCACTGTCTTCATCTTCTTCATCACTTCTCCAATTCAGAGGTTCTGGAAGCTTCTTGTCCCAGTGTTGCTCTGCAAGACCAGGACTGACATCTTCTTGGTCATCTTGCTATTCCAAGAACATAGCCGACAGTAAATACACAGCCAACATCCAACGGACCCTGACAAAGCCACCCTCTCCTCAGAGTCCACCTGTGCCTTCTCTGCTGCACATCCCTCACGATAACTTCCGGCCTTTTCCAAACACAAAACCACTTGGGAGGCAGCAGGGAGAGCAGATGGCGGTTGAGGGAGAGCTGCAAGATGGAACTTTCCTATCTTCTCTAGCTGCTTTCCCAGTCCCTCAGAATGACACTAAGTCTATTCCAAGGACCAGACTTGGAATCTCAGAAGATAAAAAAACTCACTACGCATAAGCTCCAAGAACCCTGACATGCTTCATGTCTCATCCCAGAATCAACTTCTGCATGCCAGAGAATCAAATCAAGATATGCTTTCATCTATTTCATCTAGAAAATAACATTTACAAAAGAAATCCAAATATTAAACAATCCCAGGATACTTGTGCCCCATTCTTATTGTCCTCTTCTACCATCTGAATGTAAATCCATAGCAAATGTATTTTATTGGTTGAGATAACTGGTAGAAACACTGGTTTAGATGAACAATCGGTAGAAAAAGACAGTGAAGGACAAGCAGCTAAGTGAAGAAAACAAGGCATGCGTGTTGTGCTCTCTTACCTCTGCCACTGTAAGAACGCCATACTGGATGAACTTTCCTACTGTCTCGTGACAAACTTGGTGAAAAGTCTGGCAGGGCTACAGAGAAAAGTCATTTATGGGTGAGTCAGCCTGGTGCAGCTGTTAGTCCTTCCATTCCACACCGAGGACGGCCTAAGATCTCAGCTCCACCGTCTTAACAAATGGTCGTGACAAGGCCAGAGAAAAGAGTCCTTTCCCAGGGACAGCAGTGCACTTATGTGGTGCCAACCACAGAGAGAGCTCCTGATCCCAGTGCCCTGAGTAGGACAAGCCCTGAAGGACCAGCTTCCTGGGCCTTTCGGGACCTTTTGTCTCTTTTGTTTTATGGTGATCTCCGTGCAGGAGCTATCTCTCAGTGAAAATAGCTCACACAAGAAATGAACACAACACTCCAATAACTCAGAAAAGACCCATAAAAAATACGAGGTCCACTTTAGGAGCCCTATCTGCCCACACCCCTCCTGATCCCACCACCCAAGTGTCAACCACACACAAAGAGCATGTTCAGGAAGAACACATTCAAAATGTACACACTCATGAATGTCCGAATAATCAGCCATATGAGAAAAAAGAATAGTACAGTGCAAACAGTTCTACTTGGTTTTGAGTATCCAAAATCTGCTCAATATGCAGGCCTCATTTTCAATGTCAACTAGTGCAGAGATGTGATAGAGTAAACACACACTTCTGAGCCTCTGAGCATGTAAGCCGAGGAGGTGTGGGACAGCTCACTTCTGGCTTATCCACCTATCATCTGGGTTTCCACATCCACAAGTGGGTGTGCTAGTTACTGACAACCAACTCAGTACCTTCCTTCCGCATCGTCACTGCACAGTAACTTGGGGTCTGACTGAGAACTTCCAGGAATTTCTCATGCCTCAGAACCAGGGCACTGGACACTTAGCCAGACACAAACCAAGACAGTCAACGCCAAAACTAGATTAGTAGTCCCTGAAACTCAGAAGGTTGCAGCAATAGGACAAAGGTCCTCTAACAGAAAAGTAAAGGTATTTCACACAATTAAGCATGGAGGAGCCTTCACTCACCAGCGAGATGGTGCCTTCGTTGGAAAGAAGATAACACAGGCTGGCTGCCTTCCGTACCAGCTGCTCCTGACTGATGAAGCTACCAGGGCCACCCGCAGAGGCTCCTGAGCCCCTCTTATTCAGAACTGCATACAGGCTGCAGGCTGAGAAAACACAAGGAACAGTGGAGTCACCAGTGCCGGGTGACTCTTACATTAGAGCCTATTAACAATTAACAAAATAATAGTCTGCAATAGCATCCCATTCTGTAAGCAGCTCAGGTCCTCTGTTGCCCCCACAGCTCTAACTCACCTCCACAGTAGAAAACACAGTGCTGTGGAGGTGACTCAGTAGACACTGTGTCCACTGCAGACTGAACTACAGTGGTGGACTCCCTCAAGCGAGATGCTGGCACCTAAACCAAGCAGGCACCCTATATGTTTCTAGAGCATCAGGGACATCTCTGAGGATGTTTCAGGCCCTCACGTACCTATGATGGCTTCCATGATAAAGACATGAAGAACCCCATTGCTGTAGAAGTTGAGTTCAAAGACCGATGGGACAGTTGTGCTGGGGGTAATAAAAAATTCGTCTTTCCTGCTAGTGTGGGTGATTGTGACACAGTTTCCCAGAAGCTGGATAGCATGCATGACTACATCTTCTGAATTCCCTGAGAATCCCAGGTCAAAGTCACGAGCTAGGACTTCCTCCTTCATCACGAAGAAGTCTTCCACTAATGTGGAGAGGTGGATTCCCTATAGAGAAACAAAAAGGGATTGTGACAGCAGAAAGCCTGATTTCCCCAGATTTTCTCCCTGCTGTGGCTGTTCTGCTGGCACACACAGAAACAGGCCCAGACCAGCAACTCCAGCAGTAGGAAAGGCACTAAAAAGCTGCTCCTGGGGAGTGTCATGGGCAGATGTCACATCACAAAACCTGAGCACACGGGATCACAATGGGAGGGAGACACAAACAGTCTGAAGTGAGGATGCCCTCTTAAGCACGCCCCCACCGAATGTTTACTTGGTGTCTGTACACAGACCCTATGTCTGGCATCAAGAGCATGACAGTGAACATGAAAGGCAGGGCCTCTCTCATGGCAGAGCTACACAAGCCTGTTATGGTAGGCAGAAGGGGGCTCTGGCATACTAAGCAAACTTCCTGGAAACTGTTCTGTGCATATTGTGTGCCACTGAAATACACCTTAAGTTAACTACACCACTGCGGCATCCTCCTGCTCTATGTGTTTACAGTCTGGCTCAGTTTCATGCAAACTTCTTCCCTCGCTGGGCTGGTGAACGCTGGGCAGGTCGCTTAGCTTCACTGTTCATCTCACAGCCTCAGCCCGGAACAGGCTGACAAATACCCAGGCTTCCGGCTGAACCACCAGGAGCATCAGACATACCTGCCGGTGTCTGTAGAGAAGCAGGCAGGCCACAATGTGAGTGGACATGATGGCGCAGGACTTGCTAGCAGCTGTAAAGAGACAGAGCATTAGCTGACCTTGCTCTAATAAGCGAGACCTTGGAAGTGCCTTAGCTTTCAACAGAACTATGGCGCTAACCCCATCTTCTGCTGTATTTCCATGACTACAGTTTACCACGGAGATACAACTGGATTTGCCAGTGTTCTGGAGCCTCACAGCAATCGCTAGCCATGAGACCACATTCTATGACAAGTCCACCTTCAATCCAGACCAATGAGATCAAATCACTAAATGGATGTCTTTACTGAAATACCAAGATCCAAGACCAAAATGTCAGCACACTCTGGAACTCTAAGGGCCCCTTCACTGTGGGCCTTGGCAAGCTACGGGCTACAGTCTTATTTCCTTCTTCTTGTGTATCTCCATGTGTAAAAATGAAAGAATAAGGACACAGTAGACTTGAAGTCACAAAATTAGGGCTCAAATTCTAACTTCTACACTAATTGATTTCATGACTCGAAATGAATTCATAACCTCCGTTTTTAAACAGGAAATAGGCTGACTGCCTGGCGGCCACTCAGAACAAGAATGCTCAGTACACTTGCATTTCCTCTTTCCAATGTGGCCCAGAGAAGCGGGGAGTGGGAGACATGGACACACATTTGGAACACCTATGCTCTGGTGCCCAGCACTTTGAATCTGTAGAAAATTGTCATCATATGGAGAAATATGGACTAGAAATGCCATTTGTGGGTCTTTTGAAATAACAGTGAATTAAGAAATATTTCACTTGCGATTAAAACTGTCTCCAGGGTTTGAAAAGGGTCCAGCACCATTTTATAGCCACTAGAAAAGAATTTATGCAAACTTAAAAACACCAGTAAATGTGCAATAAATAGAAAACAATTCACAGCCACAAAGTATTTTTAGAGACCATACAACACCACTGACTGTCAGAACAGAGGAAAGCAACACCGCTGATTGTCAGAACAGAGTGGACAGCAACACCACTGACTGACTGTCAGGACAGAGTGAACAGCAACACCACTGACTGTCAGGACAGAGTGGACAGCAACACCACTGACTGTCAGAACAGAGTGGACAGAAACACCGCTGACTGACTATCAGGAGAGTGGACAGCAACAGATACCACACCATCCAATAGGTCAGGCACATATTTATGAGCAAAAGGAATCTACAAATCCTCTTGACAAAGTATGTGTTAAGAAGCATGAGAATTACTGCACAAGGACTACTCTTGTCAGACACCCTCTGGGTGTTTTGCTGTATTTTTCAGACAGCCACCCACCTGCCAGGATCTTGCCTATCACAACTTTTGGAAGAGGTAATGGACTCTGAAGAGGAACTAAATTGGGCAGACGTCCAGCCTGCACGGCCTACACTGCTCCACACTACACTACACAGTGTGTATCTGACAAGCAAGCGTGGAGTTCCACTCACTGAAGAGAATGTGCTCGCCCAGGTTTGCAATCAGCCGTCTTCGGAAGGCCTCATCTGCTGTGTTTCTGGGCTCATTGCTGGACGTGTCTTCACTTTCAGCAGCATCATTAGGCCTAAAAAAATTCGTCAAATCAGCCTTCTATAGCCTCACACTTCAAGTTTATTTTTACTTTATATTTTGAGATAGCATTTCATTCTGTTGCCCAGGCTAGCTAAAATTCACTATAGAGACTAGGTCTGCCTCAAGCTTACAGCACTCCTCCTGCCTTCCAACTGTTGGGGTGACATACATGTACCACACATAGCCCTAGTTCACAATATAGGAGTAATTTCCAAATGTATGGATAGCTCTGATCACCACATACTTTAAATTATAAGCAGATCATTTTTCTGGGTTTTTTTCCTCTACAATGTAGAGCCTAACATATCGTTTTTCAGGCAGAATTCTTTGTCTATTAATGACTAAATAGTCTATCAATACATCACTTCCAAACTAACTGACAGAAAGAATGCAGGAAGCAAGATATCCTGTTTTAGAGTATCCGAAAACTCAACATTTTACCTACTATAAAGGAAGGCTCTAAATGACAATGAATTTTCAGTTCTGGAAAATTTAAGAAACTCACTCACTTACTCACTTACAATATGCATAACCCAAGCGACCCCCAAATAAATTCAGCTCAAATATTCAAAAGCATAAATCAAATAACCCAACAAGATTCACAAAATCAGAAGTGTGACACATAATTAGACAAAGGCTACAGAGAGAGAGAAAAAGTGAAAGAGAGAGCGAGCATTATTTATCAAATCAAGAGGATGCCACTGCACTGAGGAGGGGAACATGTTCCCATACAATGAGGGCATGAGACCTGGAGGGCAGCTGAGTCAGCACTGGGCTGCACACCAACCTTGCAGGAAGAATGGCTGGTAGCAGAGCTTGCTCCAGAGAAAGGGGAGCGGACGTTGGCTTCTGACTTTGGCTTTCTAAGTATTCCTGGTAAAATTAAAAGAAAGGAAAAAATAAAAAACCTTCATGACAACATATACACTATATTTCGATTTTCAACAGTTAAAAGGAACTGTTTATGTTACAAGCTTCAGGCCAGTGCTTTAACGGTCTCTCACCTTCAAGGAAAACGGTTGTGCAAAATCCACTCTGACATAGCCGTAGTTTTTCCGCAGCATTCTGATAACCCCTCTCGCCACACTCCACAAACTCTCATTCTTCTTGGGCTTGCCCTACAACAGCGAAGGGGAGGGTGCTCTGGTGTGCTGGTGTTTGTTCTAAATGACAATGAATTTTCAGTTCTGGAAAATTTAAGAAACTCACTCACTTACTATCTCACTATGCTATCCAAATCTGCACTCCTGCAGCCCCTCAACTGCTCAGAGACAGCCAGGAGACACTGTGCCTGACTCAGAATAATTTCTCAATAGAAACTTGAGTTCTGTCTTGATAAAAAAAGACAATGATATGTAAAGAAGAAAAATTGAGCGGCTGGGAGCCAGGGTTGTCAGCCTTCTGACTCTAAGGGGTCTGGCCACATTCACAGCTTCCCTGGGATCATGTGACCCACAGGACAGACTGGACAGGCCTGACTGCTTCAACTGAAACCTGCCAGACAATGTCTGGTATGTAAAGATGCACACAAGATACAGCCTTGTCATTCATGGGAAGAAACTGAGCAAAGAGTAACATGTAAGGTTAGTGCATTTAGTATGTATTCCCTCAGTTCACAGAGTAACATGTAAGGCTAGTGCATTTAGTATGTATTCCCTCAGTTCACAGAGTAACATGTAAGGCTAGTGCATTTAGTGTGTATTCCCTCAGTTCACAGAGTAACATGTAAGGCTAGTGCATTTAGTGTGTATTCCCTCAGTTCACAGAGTAACATGTAAGGCTAGTGCATTTAGTATGTATTCTCTCAGTTCTCAAAGAGAAACATGTAAAGCTAGTGCATTTAGTATGTATTCCCTCAGTTCACAGAGTAACATGTAAGGCTAGTGCATTTAGTATGTATTCTCTCAGTTCTCAAAGAGAAACATGTAAGGCTAGTGCATTTAGTGTGTATTCTCTCAGTTCACAGAGTAACATGTAAGGCTAGTGCATTTAGTGTGTATTCCCTCAGTTCACAGAGTAACATGTAAGGCTAGTGCATTTAGTATGTATTCCCTCAGTTCACAGAGTAACATGTAAGGCTAGTGCATTTAGTGTGTATTCCCTCAGTTCACAGAGTAACATGTAAGGCTAGTGCATTTAGTATGTATTCCCTCAGTTCACAGAGTAACATGTAAGGCTAGTGCATTTAGTGTGTATTCTCTCAGTTCACAGAGTAACATGTAAGGCTAGTGCATTTAGTGTGTATTCTCTCAGTTCTCAAAGAGAAACATGTAAGGCTAGTGAGTGAGGGTTAGTGAAGCCTGACGCCTGGCTGGGTCATGTTGGCAAAGCACCTGCAAACTAGTATGAGAGATGGGAGTAATTTTTTCAGGGCCCCAGGAATCTTCCCCACATCCTTCCTGTTTGCTCCCTCCAGGAGAGCCACTTGTCCTCAGAGAAAGCAAAGCATGAATAACCTCTCCGCCATGGTGGAGATCACACTCACGGACAAGTGACTTTTTTCTATCTCAATCCCATGATCAAGGCCAACACTGATGTGTGAGTTCCGTGCTTCTCCAGGCCCAGGGAAGCACAAGAGAATCACTCCCAAGCTGACAGCCAAGATGAAGGCAGCTCATCACGCCCACCCAGGACAGTTTAAGATAGGAAACAAGAACCGTGTTAGTAAATGTCACTGTGATCCAATGCTAACCACCAGATACAAAGGCGAAGCTTAAAAGGCCAAGTTGGCCTTGTGCTGGCTGGCTGCTTACCAGCTGTTCCCCATTGTAGTGACCTTCAATTATGCGATCGTAGGAGATGCCCACAGGGATGACAAGGATGTCAGGGATGGTGTTGGAGGACAGAGTGTCCACTACCACTGACAACAGCCCTGCCCGAGCACACGAGGTCTTCCCGCTCCGGGAACGGGTGCCTTCCAGGAAGATCTCCAGGAACTGCTGCTGCCGGAGTAGTTCAACTACATGCTGAGATGGGGAAAATTAGACATGGACTAAGACTGTGCGATTCAGAACAGCTTAATTTCAAACAAAACACAGGGGAGAGATCACTTCACCACAGACCAAACACTTCCCACCAAAGCTGTATCTGGGAGATGACCAAAACAGGATCACTCCTAACTATGCAGTCATCTCCCAAATGAAGGAACAAGTTTGTAAAAATCTTAGTTTCAGCACATCTCGGTGGTTCTCCCGTGACAGCTAGCACTGAGTGTCGAGGACAGCTAAAGTTCATGCCTACCCCATGAAGCAGCGCTCTGTAGAGAACGTCTTTTCGTCCATCGGGGGTCTCGTCGAGCCGCCTTCGGATGAAGAAGCCCCCAAGCTTGTGAATCAGCGTACTGCAAATGAGAGAACATGTGAATTATTTATAGGGAAAATGGAAAAAGAAGACTCAAACATCAAGTACTCCAAAGCATTTTCCATTCAGACAGAAAGCCCGTGTCACCCTAGTGTTGACAGCGGAGACACGGATGCTCATTTCCGTGTCACTGACATGCTTCACCCATCCCTCTGCCTTCGCAGAAGCGCTGCATAACTTCTACGCCAAAAGGGAGTTCCAATGTGATGTCATCCGCAAAGGCTGTGACACAGCTTTGAAGATTTTGGAATGCTTCTCAATTTACAAGTAGAGAGTCACTGCCTTAGGTTCCGTATCCACTGGTGAGTCCTCCAAGCTCTACGGACAGCTCCGTCCACTGGTCACGCAGATGGGTGGCCCTGGCTAAACTAAATGGCTCACAGCCTGACCAGATGGTACAGAAGTTAAGAGTACTGGCTGCTCAATGAGGATGCTGGTTCAATTCCCACCACCAACCATCTATAACTCCAGTTCCAAGAGATATGGCATGCTCTTCTAAACTCCTTGGGCACCAGGCACACAAGTGATGCTTATACATACATGCGGGCAAAACATTCATACACAAAAAGAAATACTTTTTAAAAATTAAGCATAAATGGGTCACACATACAAAACAAAGTCATGAGTTTGAGAAGGGATGGGACAGGGTTAACAGAGATGGGAGGGAAGTAGAAGTATGAGGAAGAGAATAATCAGACTACAGAAAACATCAAAAACAAAACCAATGGCTGAGCATGGCAGCACATGCCTTTACTCTCAGCAGTCAGGACGCAGAGACCATAGAATTTTCATGTTCAGCCTGGTTTACATTGCTGGCCAGCCAGAACTACAGAGTAAAACTCTGTCTCTCAGAAATGGGAAAAAAAATATTAAACAATAAAAAATAAAAAAATTTAGCATAAAATCCTGTCCATGCTCTCCAGACAATGAGTCTCAGACAAATAGACACTGGCCCTTGGCTAATTTGTAAAGTGAATAAATATTCTTTGGGGAAAATACTCTCGAATAACTAATGCTTAAAAGAGGGTCCCTATGATGAGGACAATATTATCTAACTGAAATCAAATCTAAGCATCCTTACAAAACAGAAAACAGGTGCTGGAGAGATGGCTCAGCAGTTAAGAGCACTGACTGCTCTCCCAGAGGACCCTGGTTCAATGCCCAGCACCCATGTGGAAGCTCAGAACCCTCTGTAACTCTAATTCCATGGGGTCAGATCTCCTCCTTTGGACTGTGTGTTTAGCAAAACAAAAGTTAGGTTCATTTGCATACACAGGAACAAAACAATTCTGCTTCCAATCCCAAGTCACTTGGATATGAAGTTAAAAGTTTCTGAGTCAGATTTCCTGAATTACAGCCCCTTCCTGGGCTTTTCAAATGGAATAACTGTTTTCAAATAGACATTAGCATTGCACTGTGGTAAGTACCAATACTCTATTATATTAAAATGTTAACATAAGAAGCCAGGTTAAGTGTAGAGTCACTCTGAAATTCTTCAGAATAAATTCATTGAATGAACAATGTCCCCTGAGATATGTTTTTGTCACTGTGGAGACTTAAATGTGATAAAAGGAAACTCTAAACAGACAAATTTGTCTACGGTCGGCTACATCTGAAGCAAAGGCAAGCTAAACAATGGCTGGCGTGAGTTCGGGAAAAGCAACACTCAATTATGAGAAACTATAAACATTTGGCACTTTACAAAAAGCCTCTCTGAAAACTACATCAGAAGGGAATGAATATATGAGCTATCTGAGCACCAGTGAACAGCCACCTTAGTTCTGAGACCAGGCATCTCTGTGTGTCTGTGTCTGTCTGCCTGCCTCTCTGTCTCTCCCCACAACCCCCCCCAGCCCCCCCAGTGCCTAGTATATGTGTGTGTGTGTGTGTGTGTGTGTGTGTGCGCGCACGCGCGCGCGCACACGCGCGCATGCACGCACATTCGAAGTCAGAGCACAACCACAAGTGTCTTCAATCAAGACCTACCTACATTTTGAGACTGGGTCTCTAACTGGCCTGGAACTTGACAAACAGGATAGGTTGGCTGGCCAGAGAGGCCCGAGGTTCCACCTGTCTCTGCCTTCCCAACACCAGGATTACAAGCAGACACCACACACCCAGACTCTTTCGAAGGAACCTCGGGCCCTCAAGCCTGGCAAGCAGTTTACCAACTGCACCATCTCCCCTGCCAACCTGTCTGATGATTTTCTAATTTAGCTTCTCTGTTCCTTGGCAATGAGAAAAGATGTCCTGGAGTATGGCATGCATGTTCTAGTCCCTGGGAAAGCATGGCTGTCCTGTAGGCTCCCACCACCATGTCACTATGCCAGCTGTTTGTCTGTGCTCCTGTTACATGACAATCTATGTGTCTTGTCCATATTTGCTTGAAGCTCATCAGAATAAACCCCACTGACTTCTGCTGACACCAGTCTGACTAGCTACAGCACTCTGGGGACCAGGACAGAGAGCCCTGCACCATGAGGCTGAGGCCAGGACTTTGAATGCCACTGTGGGAGGCCCCACCTGCCTGGCCACCAGCTTTTCATGCAGTTTCTCTGTGTGCACCTAACTCATGTCGGGTCACAGAGCTGACCTCAGTGCTCCGTGCTGCCTGGAGCTGAGAGTTGCGTTTCTCAGCTCCACCCAGTCCTCACTGGCTCTTCAGTGACCAGGCTTAGCTAGCTGACAGTAGATCCAGTCGCCTACACCCCTGCTGAGCTCACACCTGGACAAGCTCTGACACCTAGGAACTTAGTTCACTAATTTCTATTCAGTCTGCCTCTGCCCTCCTCCCCAGCAGCACAGCTATATCCTGATATAGTCACTTGCCTAAACGTTCAACAGAGTCAGGATTTTAATTTCTTCAAGGTCAGAAGGTCTGAACCCATCAGAGCCAAAGTCAGGACAAACACCAGCCCTCAGCTTAGAGTTGCTTTTGATCTGGCCCTTACTGTCTATGTGGCCGCCACCTCCAGCCTCTGGTCTTTCCTGACCCTCCTGGTGCACACTCCAACTTACCTACCGGTCCATCGTTTTCCTACCACCACGCTCTGCAGTCTGTGCCTCTGAATACCCTGTTCCCTTTGAGCAGAGTACACAGCAGCCTCTGCAAATGCGCAAACCTTTGGGTTGATTGGATTCTCCCCGTCAGCAGGACAAGGTAGTAGCAGTTACTCTTACCAACCTTTATCTGCCAGCACCTCACCTTCCTTTGACAAGTCTGGCACCTCATCCTACTTCATTGAGTTTTAATAGCTTTTCATTCCCATGATAAACGCTGTCCCTTGAGTTTACCTAACCACAGTCCAGCACATATCAAATCAGAAATAATGATGCTATCAGAAATACGGTGATGAATAATGCCATGTTTTGTGTACTAGCCAAAGGTTACACAATGAAGCATTACCTTTTTTGGTTGTGAGCCTAGCCTTTAACGGCTGAGCCACCTCCAGCCCAGTGAGCTGACTTTTTTAATAAAAATAAAACTAGGCATTTTCATAACAACTATCAAAATGGAACAAAAACAAACCCCAAATTTAAAACAATTTTTTTTTCTTTTCTTGAAACAAAGACTCACTATACAGCCCTGACAGGCCAGGAACTTGAAGTGTGGACAGAGACAGCCTAGAATTCAGAGATCCTCCTGCCTCAGCCTCTCCAATACTGTGATTACAGGTGTGTCCTGCGTGCTGACCTGGAATGCAGACGCAGCTGACCTCACCTGAAGATGGGGATGTTGAGGTTATTGCCCGACGCGATGTACGGAGCCTTGATGTTGTGGCAGAAGAGGATGAAGGTGAGCAGCAGGTAGTCGATGTGGGATCTGTGCACCGGCAGAAACAGGAGCGGCAGGTTCGTCTAGGGCAGACGGAGGGAGGGAGGGAGGAGGGAGGAGTCCACTTTAACTTTCTGCCCCACTTTGCTACTGCATTCTAGTTACAGTCACTCATCCCTGGCTCATCAGTGACTCCCTCTCTATAAGGGAGGGCAGGAGGGGAGGGGAGGGGAAGGGAGGGGAGGAGGAGAACAGGAGGGAGCAGGATGGTCGAGACGGGAGGATGGAAAGGGAGAGCAAGGGAAGAGATACCTTGATAGTGCAGAGGGTGCCGTTATGGGGCTACTGAGAAACCCGGACTAGGGAATTCCTAGGAATTCACAAGGATGACCCCAGCTAAGACACTAAGCGTTAGTGCAGAGGGTGCCTGAACTGGCTTCCCCTGTAAGCTGATTAACGACTATCTTAATTATCATCATTGACGACTATCTTAGTTATCATCATAGAATCTTTGTCCGGCAACTGATGGAAGTAGATGCAAAGATCCACAGCTAAGCACTGGGCCAAGCTCCCAGAGTCCAGTCGAAGAGAGGGAGGAGTGATAATATGAGCAAAGGGGTCAAGACCATTTTGGGACTACCCACAAAGACAGCTGACCTGAGCAAGTAGGAGCTCACTGACTCCGGACTGACAACAGAGGAACCTGCAAAGGACTAAACTAGGCCTTCTGAATGTGGGTGACAGTTATATGGCTTGGGCCACTGGCAATGGGACCAGGATTTATTCCTGGTGCTTGAACTGGCTTTTAGGAGCCCATTCTCTTTGGAGGGATACCATGGCTCAGCCTAGATGGGGGGGGGGGGGGGGTTGCCTTAGTCCTGCCTTAAAGTGAGGTGCTAGACTCCCCATGAGAATCCTTGATTCCCCAGGGGAAGCCTTACCCTCTCTGAGGAGTGGATAGAGGTGGGGAGAGCAGGAGGAGGGGAGGGAGTAGGAACTGGGATTGGTATGTAAAATGAGAAAAGATTCCTTTAAAATAAAAAATGATAAAAAAAAAAATGCTCCAATAAATCTTCAGTGCCTACGTATCTAGCTATGAGAGCTGCTATTTCATAGCGACTATTGGGGGAAGAACAACTTGAGCTCAGGTTGATCACACCTCTTCTAGAGGAAGTCTTCATTATGGAAAATGAGCAGAGGTTTGGGAGCCAGGCTGGTTTAGAACATGGAGACCTGAGCCAATGGTGCCCCTCTACCTACTCCTCTATTTGCTATGTATAAAACATAGCATGACTTGGTGTTCAGGGTTGTTGCGAGATAACTTATGAAAAGAATTCTATACACTTTTGATAGACCCTGCTTCTCTCCTGAAATAGTACTGCAGTTGTCACAAAATGGGAGACGCTTCAAATCCCTAACAGCAAAGAAGGGACTCTGAAAGAGCTCTAATGGCATACCACACACCCAGGGGAAACAGAGTGATAGGGCACAGAAATCAACCCTCACCTCTGTTGCAGCTTTGACCATCTCGAGCTGACCCTTGTGAATCTGAATGTTCCAGAAGAAGCTGTTGAAGAGCTTTAGCAGCACCCAGCCAGTCAGCCTGAAGAAATAAAAACACTTGAATCTATACAAACATAGACAAACATGTATATATTATAAATCTGCACACAGTTCACTTTTGTCTCCCACAGCTTCTGAGCCTACAACCTAAAAGCACTTGTAAATGACTTCACATGTGTGCACTTAGGCGTCTGGACTGACGAATGTGTGTTCCAATATAAACAGACACTGCTCACAGACACTCCTTGCTGTGGACAACAAACACATTTTTCTCTGCTAGCACTTAATCCTTCGAAGGCCATGCTAAATTGGAGAGCAAAAGGATGGTTCTAACACACACAACCACTCCCTGTAAGACACTAGACTCAGCCGTTTGAGGAGAACAGACAACACCCATAATAGAGCGACTGCTACCAATCAATGGGGACAAAGGCAGATGGAAGCCTCCGCTGTGCAGGTCGCATTTGAGTGGGTAGATTTAACACTGAAATACACCAGTGTCTTTTGTTCACATCTTTTCCTTGAGCTGGGAAAGGAAGACTCAATAGTTTAACCCACTGGATGGAGACACGCTGGCTTTGGCCTCAGGCCACCCACTGCCTTCACTACCTGATCATGCCTGGGGAGACAGTAGCAACCATTTCCTGCAGGATCTTCCGGGCTTTCTTTTTCACTTTCTGGATGGCTTTAGACTGTTGCTGGGCAGATCCATCCGGGTTCATCTCAGCAGCCACTTCAGCAATGGCCTCCTGGACTCTGATTTGAAAGTAAAAGTCAGACAATAAAACGGATTCTATGTTGCTGGATGTGTTCAGTATTTTCTAGACTATGCTAATGAATAGGATGGGAAAACAGAATAAAATGCCCATTGTCTTTAATATGCAGAAAATGCATGTTCTCTTTAAGAAGTAGTACAGCAGCAAGAGAAAGCTCAAGACCATTAGCCCTTGTTCACTATCAAAACTGAGGGCCTGGAGAGATGTCTCGGTGGCTAAGCGTCTGTACTGTTCTTGCAGAGGACCTGAATTTGATTCCCAGAACCCACATCAGGCAGCTCACAACTGCCTGTAATTCCAGCTCCAGTGGATTGACCAGCCCTCTGGCCTCTTCCTACACACACACACACACACACACACACACACACACACACACACACACACACACAAATAATAATAATACTAAAAATGGGCAATGCATTCCTAAGCCACAGAATCCCTTACAAATCTCAGATTCACTGAGTGACTGCTACGGAACTTGAATGCCCCAGTCATGTTACACTTTAGCAAAGTAAAGATGAAGAGAGTTACTCCTGTGCACATAACCCATGATGGAGAATGTACTCAACAAGATGCAAACTTTGTGGAAATGGCTTTATGCAACCTGGTATAGTAATCAAATTAAAACGAACTGCCACAAAAAGGTCAAAGTAGTGTATGATTTCCCTTAGAAATCATAAGTTGTCATTTGTTTGTATTACCACAGCACTAGAATTGTATGTAAAACTCTGTGAGAAGCGCTAAAGTGGAAATAACTATTTACTTTTTCTTTTGTCCAATTGATCCAGTCATTTTACCAAGGCAGAGTTCAGGATCAAAATCAGCACAGCCATAAGAAATGTGCTGAAGAAGAACCTCACCCCAGTCAGACAGATCTTCTCTTGACTAAGAGCAACCCCACCACCCTAGTGACCTGAAGGTTTTCCCTAGACAGCGTTTACTGCACGGGCCTAGCATGTTTCCCTAGACAGCATTTACTGCACGGGCCTAGCATGTTTCTCTAGACAGCATTTACTGCACGGGCCTAGCATGTTTCCCTAGACAGCGTTTACTGCACGGCCCTAGCATGTTTCCCTAGACAGCATTTACTGCACGGGCCTAGCATGTTTCCCTAGACAGCGTTTACTGCATGGGCCTAGCATGTTTCTCTAGACAGCATTTACTGCACGGGCCTAGCATGTTCCTCTGGGTATCTAATATGACACCTCCACTCTCACCTAGTCGGCAATTCATTTAACATGTTTTCCTAAGTACTTACTATGAACCAGCACTATTGGGGATGAAGCCACAACCCCTGACAGGGCTATAAACAAACTTCATGAATTTCAAGTTTTCAGTCTCCCCATCTCCAGTCTCCAGTTCCAGTCACACCCAAGAGGTGAAGCAGAGAAACTCCCACCCAAGTCCCTACACTTAGTGGATCAGAAAACCACCCCAAAAGCTATGGAGCAAACTGACTTTAAATTAAAGGTAAATGAAACTACCTCACACTTCCTAGCTCTCCGTGGTCTCCCCTGATCTAAGAGATAAGATTCTCTGTAACTTCTGGAATTCTTTTCGGTGGGTAGTGAAGGCTGCTGGGCAGGGTTAGGGTGAAGTCACTAGACCTCTGAAGAAGGCTTCCAGCTACCTGGGCAATCTAATCATTCTGTCCCCGGTGAAGCTCAGTGGCTCACCTATCTCCCTCAGAGAGAACTCTGTCCCTACTATTGTTTTCCTTAGCTCACCCATAATCCCCTGCAGTTATTTACACTGCAAAACTACCTAAACACCCTTGTTTCCCTTTCCCCTGCAACTACTCCAGTTTCTCGCTGCATCAGGCAATGGCTTTGCTGGAGGCTGGTACATATTAGTGAAGGTGTGCAGTTCTTTTTCCTGGTAGTCTGCTGAGGTCAGCCTCCCTGGCAGGCAAACACTTTCTCAGAGAGCAAAGAATCTTATCCCCAAGACTATAGCTGTGGCTTCCTACTACAAGGGCTTGGACTTAGGTTCTCAGTAACCATTAGACAACATACCAAGCACCTCTCTTTGGACTGTCAAAACAGAAAATGGGTTGTCCCCAATATTCATGTTACAGAAGGCTGATGGGGAACCCTAGGCACATGTGCACGTCTCTAACAGTAGCTAGCTAGGTCTTGCCTTTCACACTCTAGAAGACTATTCAGTAACTGTCCAATCCACCTTCACCACACCTTCCACCCCCCTGACTTTCCTCCATGTCTTTTGTGGCTTAACACTCACTGTTCGGAAATGTCAGCATTTCCCTAGAGAAAAGCAGAGAAATCAACAGAAGAGGCTTCACTCCCTCTGCCCTCCCACTGCCACACATCTGGCCTGTCCCCACCTTATCAACAGTGTCCCCCACTCACCTGCTGCTGTTCAGAACGTTTTCAGTGACACTGGTGGCAAACATGCCCTTATGGACATCCCGCTCTTGAACAAAAAGGATGTAAGAAAGTCGTCTTGCCAGCCATCCTCGGTGCCTGCAACACACACACACACACAACACATGCCTTCTCAGTAAGTCCTCCAGCACACCTCCACCACACAGTGATTTCCCACTCACAGAGAGAGCTTCGGCCACTTATTCCAGACTATGGTCCTCGAGGTCGGGGTGCTATACAAACATTTTGACTCATAATTGCTTTTGTATACTCTCATGTAAAACTGAAACTTGGAAATTGTATATCAATGCTCAAATTGTCCTATTTTTCTGAATAGTAACCCAAATCTAAAAACAAAAGAAAAATGTGACTTTCTCAATAGCATTACAGAGACAGCAAGTAGGATGTTACCCATTAGCTACATATGAGCAGGGGTAGACAGAGATGTGTACAGCTTAGAGCCACAACATTAGGCTACAAACAGGAAACTTGGAGGTCTCTTCCAACACAAAGGGCTATTTTTTGTATTAACACGTTCTTCCGAGATAAGCACTGAGTCTCAAATTGGATTAAAAGGTAATGAAATGAGACATTCAACTTTTGAATGTTTCAAATTTTCACTGTAAGCACACATCAGGTCTATCTAAGGGGAAGGACATGCTCTTATAGGTAATACAACTATGTGGTGATTAGCAGGAGGTATAGGGATACATTTCACAGTAAGAAGCTATGAATCTCACGCTAATGATTTGAAAGCACGTCTGATAATGGCATAAGGCAACATTATTATTTTCTCCACGGTGATACTGACGGCAGATTCAAACATGAGGTCAATAGCCCTGAAAAGACGCAAAGAGTGGAACCGTCTGTGAGTAACTTCTCATGTCTCCTGACTTCTTCCCTGTTTCCAGCTTCAGAAAGCTTAGCTCTCTGTGTTGCATTCTCCCTAAACCCTTTCCAGTGAATATTTTCAGATGATCACTACAAAAAACCTAAGCGCTCTCTGAAATGCCTTTTCGACCTATGAAGCATGGCGTTTGTGTGGTGTGGAGGTGTGGGTGAGTGAACACCTGAGAATACAAGAGAGAAGTAGTACACACGGATGTGAGGGGATGTGAGGGGACCTGGGCATCGCAGCAGGACAGTGCACACCCTGTGCTCATAACAGCTTTAAAAGCGTTTAGCCGTTGTCATTTAACACACAAGCAGCTCACAGGCAACTTGTTTCAGGTAATAGTTTGAGCTACCATCAAGTCAATACAGCCTATGCCATTTAAAATGTCTTTAACATTACTCCAAACAGGGATAACAGACAAAAAATTGACTTCGTATGTAAAATGTCCTTTACACGAAGAAGAAACTGCTTCTTTACTGAGGGTCACAGTCATATCAACTAAGAAACAGGAAATAAAAACAAATTTTGTGGACCACTCTCTCCTCTCTGCTTTAAATTTAAACAAAGAAGACAGAGGGAAACCTGAGAAATGAAAAGAAAAAAAAGTTGGGTTTGGACTCTGGTTCTATTACAAAGGCAAATTTAACACACAAGCAGATCTCGATACTCACAAGACCCTCTTCACCCTGGTAAGAGCAGTGCCATCGAGGACCAAATCCGTGTACTACATTCTTGGATCACCTTTCATAGAATTTCAGCATTTCCCATAACCAAGAACACCTCTTAGCACCTTTAGGCATCTGTTCTTGGGACCGTAAGGACCAGGGGCATTTTGACTGCTGTTTCTCTTGCTTCGCAGACACACAGTCTACCTTTCCCTTATCCTCTTGAATTATGAAGCAAAGGCTCCTTTCTCCCTGGCACCTACCAAGTCCCATGTACTGGAATTTGGAAGTCAAAATTATCTTTGGTAAATAAATCAAAGAACATTTACTGCAGGGAGGGGACCAACAGGACCAAAGGGAAAGAGGGAGTTGAATCTGAGCAAAGTACTGTGATGTACATCATGAAAATATAATGAAACTCAACATTCTGTACAACAGATGCTATTAAAAGGGGGCATTTACTCGGGAAAGAATATGTTCCAGGACTCTACAGAGTGGGGAGGTTTTTTAAGCATTTGTTCTATTTTTTTAATTATTGTGTTGGTCTGCAACTGTACACGTGTTGGTGTGTGACTGCACACATGTGCTGGTATATGACTACACACATGTGAACATATATGGCCATCAGAGATGTGTCAGGAGTTGACGCTCTCCTTCCATAGTGGGTTACAGTAATCCAACTTAGGAGGTCATCAGCTAGGACATCTCATTGGCCACATTTATATGTTTTGAAGTATGAAACAGTTACAAAGTATCATAAGACATTCAAACCTACATCTCTTTTGTCAAAGAAATACTTCCCACTGCATAACAAAAGCCAGTACCTACATGTGTTAAAGAATACCACAGGTGACAGCTACACCACATGGGCATGCCTGACAGTAGGGCAGCAGTAACCATGGCGGGCCTCGGAGGCTGTCTGTCCTGCGTCTACTCTTTAGATGAACTTACTGCTTCAAAGGCTCACACTCTATCCACTCTAGAAACCACGAGTTTACCTTAAAGTAGCTAATTAGCGTTACGGAATTTTACTTCTAAGACTTATTACAAGTATAGAAAATGTCTTTTTACCTTGTGTGAGTTTCATTGATATAAATAACATTCCGCAAACCCAGAGATGGGATACTGGGGTTGAAAAATCTTTCCTAAAAGAACAAAATGAATGCAGACATGAATTCACAGCTGGATTGGAGGTCACGAATCCCAGTGATGTCTCTAGAAGACACTTAAATTCAAGCTGCTTCAAAACTTACAGAATGAAGGCGGGCACCTTTAATCCCAGCACTCGGGAGGCAGAGGCAGGCGGATCTCTGTGAGTTTGAGGCCAGCCTGGTCTCCAGAGCGAGTGCCAGGATAGGCTCCAAAGCTACACAGAGAAACCGTGTCTCGAAAACCCAAAAAATTTACAGAATGAAGAAAACACATGTTTTAGTAAATAGTACTTTTTGTACTTTAAAGATAGTCACAAACTCAAGTTTAACTTTGAAACGCTGAAACCAAAGGTCAGGAATCCCTCCCCTTTCCCACCCCTGCTCCCTCCTCTACTAAGCAGGACCCACAATCGGTCACAGATTTCAGTGTCCCCAAATGCAAACTATTATCCTAAACACCAGTTACTATTGTGGTAAACCCCTAGGCCCATAAGACACATGAAAATTACTCATTATATGAGTAAGAAAATTGAAGCTGTCAAAACTTGAGCATTCAGACATTTCCCTTCCCTAAAACAACCGACCACCTAATGGTCACCTAAAAGTACATCCATCTACCAGCCACTCTCTTTACAGGAGATCTTGAAAAGACAGTCTACCCTTTTAACAATGTGAGCAAGACAGTAAAAGTCCAAGAAATAAATACAAAAACATGTGTCAATAAGATGTAAAAAATTACTTCAATGAAATTCTTTACCAAAAAAAAAAAAAAAAAAAAAACAGGGTTTCAAAAAATGGCTCTCAAATATCAAGAACGTTAAAAAATTTACTAACAAATTTTTTTGAATGAGCATGGAAAAAATCCAAGAAGAATGTAGTTCCATCCATAACTATCTCTACACAAAAAACAGCCTGTTACAATATATCTACCCAACCCCAGTAACTGGTGCAAAGCTCTGGCTGACAATACACTGTAACACTGAGGTTGCAATATTGTTTGGTGTAAAACTGTCCTTAAGGCATCATCTTGCATTCAAAATTAGAGTTAAGGTATTATCTTGTGTTCAAAATTAGAATTAGGTGAGAGGCCAGTCTAAAAACAAAAGCCACATGACCTACTTAAATTTTTGTTCCCACTGACCTCTAAATCCCAAGTGGTCTCACTCTTGGATGGGCAATTTTCATACTTCCTCAGTTGTAACAAATTCCTGCATTAAGGCACTTACTGTTTAAAAGGGGCATCTCTAACAAGCCATTCTTGAGCAGACCTGAACACGGACTAAGAACTGCTCAGGCTCTGCCTAAATCTCACCAATATTAATAAAGTCCTGTATGCCAGACTCAGAACTACACCTCCTGCCAAGCCAGCCACCAGTGGAAAATTCACACAAATTATAAGCAACCTCTCTGTAAACAACAGTTTCTGATTCCTAAATATTTGGTCCATCCCAACAACAGCTTAACAACTTAAACAACCTTTCAAAATGTAACTCTAGCCTTGGAACAGTAGGGAAGGAAATTCTAGGGTTGCCAACTCATCCCTCTACCAAAGGCCATTAGCAGCTCACCTTTCACCCAGTCGGCTCTTCTCAGGGAATGAGGAAGATGTGGGCATGCTTATTTCTCAACAAAATAACAAAAACCAAGGGCATTCTTGCAGGCTAAAAGTCAGCACCCAGCAGGTATTGAGCACCCCACCAACTCAACGGATATTAACTCAAAGTAAAATCTACTCTTCCCCCTAACTGTAAACCAATTACTACTGAGTAGATTAATAAGTCCATTTCTTTACCAGAAACTTTTAACTTATAAGCAGGGGTCTTGGTTCTGAAGGAATCAAATTCACTAAGACCCAACAACAAAATCCACATAAGTGAAGCCCTCTGTGGTGAGTAGGAGAGATCTTACCCAGCTCTGTGGTGTGCAGGAATAACAGCACCTTCCCACGAAGGGCCTCTTCCGGCTCATGAGGCTCTCCTTCCATTTTAACGTTGCAGATCTGAAGAAGGTAGTTTTGAATCCACAGTCACCCTGGTAGATATAAGGCAGAAATTGTGTCTCAATGGCAGAGAACTGTTCTCATCCCCTTGGGTCTCTAAAACTAGGATATTTCAAATAAAACAGAAAGTTATGCTGTTTCTTTCTTTGGGCAGTATAATTACATGTGCCGTGAGTGTTCCCATGTAAAGCCATCTTGTTCCCCAATTACCACCTGGGAAAAAAGGTTGTTACAGAAGGGAAAGTTGGTTTCCTAAAAACATAGTTTGTAACAGTTGCTACATGCTTGACACAGCATTCACAGGTTTTATCAGTTTTGATGTTCACCAGAGGGCAAACAGTAAAAACATGGCATACATATTACCCAGTGGAATATGATTCAGCCACAAAAAGGGATGAAACCCAAAAAAGCCTGGGGTTCATTATGTTAACAATAACCAGGCACACAAAAGCTTACACCTGCAAGTTGAAAATGTTGACCTCACAGAAGCAGAGAATAGAAGAGTAACCGAAGTTCAAAGGTCAAAGGGACTTCTGACAGTGGGATCAGGAAATCAGACTCCTGAATCCCCATGCTCAGTCAGCCTCACGCCCTTCCAGTCATTCCTGCAGGAAAGCTACGAAGGCCTAATGCAGCAAGCAGGCATTCTTACAGTATTTTAGAGCAAAAATGAAGTATGCTTCATGGTGTTCTCTTAGCAAGAGCACTGAAAGGCAAGGATTTAAAGCTGAGACAGTTTGACTGGAGTCAAACTCTGCCCAACTGTGTTGAGATTTCTCTTTAACTTCGGGTTTGTTTATTGTTCAGATCTCACTGATACGACAGTCTTAAAATTAACCAAATACTGTTATAAACTTGTATTGAGGTATTTGAAATACTCTGTAATTTGAAATGCCTGTTTTTTTCAATTAGTTTAATAAGCAAGTTTCCCATTTTTAATGTTTTTAGAGCTCATTTCCATTATAAAATTCATGCTTACTAAATATAAGTTGTGTAGTAGATACCGAAACAAAAAGAGTTTATGAGCATACTACCCAAAACAATGGCTACTATTTATGTGTTTATGCCTCCAGACAAGTAATTTGCTTCTTAATATAATCACTATTTCGAAATTTTCCATCCAATTTTTCTTGCTAATTAATACTACTAAAAACTTTAAATTATTCTTAGACTGCAAAACCACTTCTAACAGCTGGAAGCAGTTTCTGCAGTGATTAGTCTACTTGGTACGAGGCAAACAGTTCTACCATTCTGAAGATTTAAGCTTACCCAATCCTCAGTTGCGTGTTTACATCGGCCGAGGCTGTACTCTGATGAATTGGGCAGATAAGAAACGTCTATCGTGCCAAGTGTCACTGAAGACTCATCCATGTCACAACGTGGGAGTCCCGAATCATGTGCTGTAAGAAAAAAGTAACACTCAAGGAAGCATCCAGAGACAGTGCCAGGTCTGCAGGGTCCCGGTCAGAAACAGGATAGCAAATGAACTGACAGATTTCTGGTTCAGTTAGTAGCTGCATTAAAAACTCCAGATTGGTAGAAGAGTGCTTTTCTGGCTTGACGTATTGATGTTTCTGCTGAGCTGCCCTGACCACAGAGGAAAAAGTCAACATTTGTATACCAGTATTTCCTAAGCATACAAGAATACAACATGTGTACCTTTTGGATTCCTGAGCAAAACTGACATAGAGTCACCTGTAAGAACCAAGGGCTTAATGCTGGCGTGCAACGAACTACTGCACTTTGTTAATAACCGAGTAATTCCTGAGAGGATGACAGCAAACGTTTTTACTATTTATTTATGAGTAGGTGTGCATGTGTGCATATGAGTACCTGAGGGAGCCATGACAGGGCATCAGACCCCCTGGAGCTAGAGTTACAGGTGGTTGTGGGGCACCTGATGCAGGTGCTGGGAACCACACTCTGGTCCTCTGAAAGATCAGCAAACACACTTAACCACTGACCCACCTCTCCAGCTGCAGCATAAGCTTACTTAGTGCAACACACGTTATATGTATGAGTACAGGGGTTTCCTTTTAATTTTGAAAAACTTTCTTGTACAATCTTTAATTATTTTAGCTATAGGCTATTTCTCACCTAGCATAAGAGTCTTCTCTTAAAACCCAAAGACCACCTCAGAAACAGTGTTCTCTAAAGGGAACACGTGGACTCTCGACACCCCCACGTGGATTTGTTCCAGTAACTGTTCAGCCTCAAAACACCTGCATCTGCCTAAGCAGTCAGCTGACAGCTGAGACCCCTAAAGCATCTCACCTGGGGGGAACGGCCCTCAGCTACCAACTTCCTGTCCAGAATGGCCACACAACGGGGGGAGCACGCTGCCGCCTGGGGAAAGAAAGGAGGAGATCAGAGGAGGAGGAGGAGGAGGAGGAGGCCAGTGCCAAGAGGAGTCCACGCCTTGCTCCTCCCTCCCGCCCCATAGGGTTTACCCGAGGTCAAGGCAGATTTTTTTTTTTCTGGAGAGGCGAGGAGGAATTTAAAAAAAGGAGAAGAAAGAAAGAAAACCTAAAACCTGAAAGCGTCCAGACAGCTGTGCCGAGCAGGGCACAGAACCCAGTCTGACGGTGGGACAGAGGCAGAGGCAAGCAGGCCCCTCTGGAGTTCAAGCCCCGGCCGGCTGCACGCGCCGCGCCTGGGTCCGGACGAGTCCGGGAGCTGCTATCCGCGCCTGGCTTGGCCGGTCTGGGAAAGGAGCAGCCAAACCCGCCGGGCCCGGCTGGGGTGCAGGGAGGGCGGGGTCCCCACGGCGCGCCCGGGCGGTCCCGCCGCGCGTGGCAGCTGTCAGCGGGCGGCCCCCAGGGCCAGCGGCTCGCCCAGCTGCCTCGGCCTCCCCGGGGCTCCGAGACCACGGCCCCGCCGCCGCCCGCCGCCGGCCGCCGCTGCCCGGTCCCGCGGCGCTGCCGCCGCTCGCCGGTCCCGCGGGCGCTGCCCCGCCGCCCGGTCCCGCGGGCGCTGCCAGCCCACCTGCCGCGGAGCCCGGCCCACTCGGGGGACCTCGGAGCTCGCCCGGGACGCTTGCAAAGCCCCGGGCGGGCCCGGCGAGAGCGGCGCCCACGCACCTGTCCCGCGCTCCGGGCCCGCGGCGTCCGCGCCGCAGCCCGCGCCACGCTCCGCTCCACCCGCCCCGGCAGCTCGCGCCAGGGCGCCCGCAGCTGCCAGCGCTCCGGCTCTGTGCCTGCAGCGGCGGCGGCGCGCCGTGATGACGCGGGCGAGCGGCGCGCGGCAGTGACGTTGGCGGCGGCGGCCGGCCGCTGGGCCTGGCATAAGGCGCTTGCACGGAGGGTAGGCGCCGAGCGAGCGTGGGGAGTGAGCCTAAAGGGTTACGCTGCCCGTGCATGCTGCGTGCACGCTTCGCGCGCGGGTCGGCGGGCCTGTCTGTCTGTCTGTCTGCTGTCTGTCTGCCACCTTCCCTGGGTGACCTCAGCTGACCTGCGTGCGGTGGAGTGCATGGGGCTCTGTGTGTTCAGGCGCCCACGCGTGATCTTGCCCTTTTACGAGACGGGTGAGAGTAAGCGGAATTTGTTAAGAATGTGGGGGCGGCCGGGGGCTCGTTGCAGAAGGCAGCGTTGTGAAATATCTGTGAGTGGCTGAGCCTCAGGAGAGGAGAAAAAAAAAAAAAATGAAGAATGGATAAGGTCCTACGGCTTGAGAGATACAAAACCGCCAAGGCAGGAAGAGTTAGCTTTTTCCTTTGAGGTACATTGCGCAAAACAGTGTGTGCGGTGATTGTGCTAAATGGCCGTGTTCTGACTTCCTAGGGGTGCTGAAATGTACATTTCCAATGTTCTCACACAAAAACTGCTGTGTGTGTGAAATAATGGAATGCCAATTAGCTCAACATACTTACTTTGCATTGTATTCAAAAATCAACAGCACTTTGCTGTGTGTCTTTGTGTGTGTGTGTTGCAATTAAAAATACCTTTTTAAAAAACGGCTTGAAGAAGTCCGGGTCAAACTTTGCCTCACTTGAGCCATTTAAACAAAACGACACTGGGCAGGAAGAGGCTCTTGCAATATTTGCCAACGCTATCGACAAGGGTGATGGTTATCAAAAGCATTTGCTATTAAAATGAAAAAGCTGTACCGCTCAGCACACATTAAATATGAACTAGAATCTGGGAGCACGGAGATAATTAAGGCATGGCCTCTGTCCTCAAGTCACTGCTGTTGGTTCTTGTCCATCTTGTATGCTCTCACTCTAGTCTGCTCCAATAAATCTTTGTGCATGAATAACCCAATAAAAACTTACCCAGAGCTCCCTAGTATTGAAATCCCTGGGCCCGGCAGGCACATCAAGCCTACAACAGTGAGTGAGCCTCTCTTTGCCCACTTCCCCAGCAGTTGTCCCTGCCATGGTCCTGAGACATGCTATGATGCTCCTCCCTAAACTGGTTCTCCAGGCCTCCCCTATTCACTCCTGTTCTCAATTATCACATTCCCCGGTGACATCTCAAAGATTAACAATGGCACCATGTCTCAGGTCCTTATCAATCTGTGTCAGGATTCCACAAGGATACAAACCCATGAAGGCAGTGCCTTGCACCAGAGCCATAATCAACGCTCAGTGCCATGTTATAATAAGCTCCCCATAAACACCTGAAGCTGGGGCACAAGAAAAACAAGAGTTTCTTAGCTTGACCTTCCTACTTCTCTTTATAAACCATCCCAAGAAGCAAATATTCTCTTTTGGAAAACAACCCTGGAGAGTGGAAGTGGATGTTCATAGAAGAAGCAATATAGACCTTGAAGTCAAAGACCCTGCTTTATTTAGCCTCACATGTATCTTAGCAAAAAGCAAACACACTTCACTAAAGTCCTGGAGCACTGTATGCTAACTACAAAGAGTAATTCTTATCCCAAAACATGAAATTTTGTGCACAGCATACTTGTCCCTAACAACAAAACAAAACATGGAAGGAGGGAAAAAAAAAAAAACCAACATGAAATGAAGTAGAAAGGCTGACAACAGAGAAGTTCTAGAATCTAAGCCAGAGGGAAAATGTGTCTTACATAAAGCTCAGTTGTATGGACTCTTCCTGCACAAGGGTTACTGTATTTGTAAATGTTGATTGCCCTGCCAAGAAGTTCAGGTTACTAATGAAAATTGTTTTGGAAACAGGTGACACCCTAAGCAATCTATTCTATCAACAGTAACCAGTCCAGCCAGTCAAGATGGAGCAATGAGTGAATTCACTGCCTGGTTTAACAACAAAAAACAAACAAGCAGACATAAAAAAAAAAAAATGGCATTCAAACATGATGTGCCTGAGATGGACAGTCCAGGGGGAGGGAAGCAAATGAGTTAAGCCCTATAATTGTGTTGATTTATCGCCTAGAACAAGTTATCAGGCTTCAGTACAAAAAGGAGAAACTCAGAGGTTTAGGTAGACTGCGAGACTATGGGTGTTGGATCTGGAGCAGAGTCCCAGAGAGGAGAAAGCTATGTGGCACAGGCATCCATGAAGACCTGCAGATGTCAGTCCAATCTTCAGCTAATTAGCCTACAATGTCAGGAAGCTGTCCAGGCACAGGAAGAAGAACACAACCATGAAGAGAGGAAAGAACACTCGCTGTGGCTTGCACAAGATGGGGATTATTCTTGTTCCTACAAGTCAGAGTTAAAAGATCCTCAGTGGTCATGCAAGACGATAAGATGCCTGATCTTCACAGAGCCTGAAAACCCCATAAGTCATGATATAAATGATCTCGCCTCAGTAGCAGAGCACAACTATCCCTACAATAAAGTTTATCATGGTCCTAGTTAACAAATCTTAAAAACCAAGCTCCACCTCCAGCCCCCTAGTCAATTGCATATATATAATATGCAATATATATATATATATATATATATATATATATATATTATATATATCCAAGAATAGTGCATGAGAATACTTAAGGGAGTAGAAAATACCCCATATCCTGTACCTCACAGTGAAATTCTGGATGTTGTCAAATTGAAATTGTTAGGTCACAAAAAGAAGAAGAAGAAATGGGGAAATCCATAAATTGAGACTCCTAGAGATAGTAGGTTAATAGCAAGTAGAGTAGAGACATGGAAAAGAATTTAAGCCAAGTCTAGACTGGCAGAGAGGACACAGCTCAGTTGGTAGATTGCTTGCCTAGGAAACATGCATTAAGTCATGTATTTCATACATAACACCACATAAGAGCAGGTGTGGTGGACAGACCTTTAACTCCAGCACTTAGGAAGTAGAGGCAAAAGATCAGAGTTCAAAACCATCCTCCACTACAAGATGACTTCAATGCCTGGTGGGCTACAAGAGACCCTGTCTCAAAAAAAAAAATCTAAATCAAACAGACATAATAAAATCATTGAGATTTTTAAAAACATAAACACATACACACTTGTGATGAATTAACAGCAGGTTAATTGTTACTGAAAACAAAATGAATTCCTTTAAACACTGTCAGAACTATGCAGAATGCAGCAGTGAGGAACTGGGAATAGTTAATGAACTTGGCATCCGGGACTTGAGGTGCATGGCACTGGTGTCCCTGAAGGAAGGGGAAGGGAAATTCTGGAAGATTCATCTCTAGAAGACCCAGGCTGCAAGGAATGTTACTGGTTTTCAAACAAAAGGAAAGTGCTACTGATTGAAATCTGAATCTACACACAGAAATTACAAGCTCTTAAGGACCCCCAAGTAATGTTCTTATTAAAATCTCTTTAAAAGATACCAACTACTTACAACAAAAATAAAAACAATATACCGTGGAGTTTATAGCATGGATAGCTAACATGTATGACAAGAGCAGGGAGCACAGCCCCACAAAGACAGGAGGTGACGGAGAAGGGACCAGAACCCAAGCCTTTCAAACAATAAGCTCCAAATTGTTTTCCCAATATTTACACTGCCCATTTAACAGTTCCTCTCCAAAAGGATTCCCCGTGGTGATCCAAAGGAACCTGAGTACATTTGTTTCATTTATTGCTGATCCACCTACGAATGTACACTACTCCAAAAGAGAATGGTATTAGCTGACTTTGCAAAATCCAATCATGCAGTAACCATGGCATCCCTTGATCTAAAATATAACCATTATTCTAGAAAATTCTAGTTGAAGAAATCAGTTGAATGATAAAGAGACCTATGCTTTTTTTCCCCTCTCATCATTTACTTTTCTCCAGGATCATTTTGGGCATTCAATTATTCAGTAAATATTTATAGAGCCTCTCTATGTCAGGCACTCCACTGTAAATACAGCTTTAACAAGACAGTGCCGTCTCTTCTCTAGAGTCTGGTGTACTTACTCAACTCCTGTCAGTAATTGCTCCCCAAAAGATTCAAAGCTTGGCTTTAGCTCTTTGGCTTGTGGCTTCTAGTATCCTCTTAGTTGCTCTCCCTGAGAGAGTGGCTGGTCTAACATCTATCTGTCTTTTCCCTCTGATTTTGTTCATGGTGATCTTTTGCCAGACTCTGAGAAAAGAAGGAAACAAGGTGTCTAAGCCAATTATGATAATCTCATTCCCGAATATTGCAACTGTTGCTGCAGCCAAGATGGTCACATGACTTAGTCTGGGGCAATGTGACCTAAGAGAAAAACAACTGTGAGGACTGCCCAGCTTTGCTCTCCCAGTTAAAGGGACACAGCAGGCATTGCTGCTTCCCTGCCTCCCCCTCGACTCGAGCTGTCTCGATTGTGTCGGATCCCCACCTACTTAAAGCACCAATATTTGACAGAATTCTGTTCCTCTCAGACAGAGACACATCTGCTTTGACTTTAACCGGGCCACAGTTCAAGCTGCAAGAGTGACTCAACCACGTGAAAGAATAAACAAAAGAGAAGGGCTTTAAAGATCGACCTTACCAGTCAAGCAGGCTGAAGACTGTCAGTGGAAGGGGTGGACTCCATCTTTTAGAAATGACCTCAGGCCACAGGGGACTGAACATCCCTGACTCACTTTGAACACATTCATAGTGCTGCAAAGACCTCACACTCTCACTGGAAGTTGCTTCAGCAGTGAATGGATGCATGGATTAAGCTCCAAATAAACTCAAAAGAGGATTTCCATGTTAAGTACGGGTGTTGGCTGAAAACGGCTGTAACTACATAATAGCTTTGGACTGTTTGAAGGCTGGTTGAAACGGATGAAAGCAACAGCCTTTCAGGGCAGCCCTCAAATCCACCAGAAATGATCAGACTTCAGAGAAACCTGTCCTGGCATGACCTAGTGCCTAAGTGGTAGGGTGAGGGACAAGGCTAAAATTTTCAGAAAAAAAAAAACAAGACAGAAAGTAGGTGGATTCCAGCCACTCTCTATGCCTGGGGGTAGTGAATTGGTTTTAAAAGAGAAACTGTCTACATATAGGTGAGCAGGGTGAGCAATCAGGTATTCGAGAAATTAGGTAGTGTGTCTTTAAAGAACCAAGCTAGCTCACTCTTATGGAATGAGCTGTATTTCCTCTCTGCTCTGGAGTGTAATCAGGCTTCCCGACGCCTTCCTATCAGGGAGCCCAAGCAGTTGCAGTCTGTGATAGAATGGGGGAAGAATGAGAAGCCCCATCACTGGTCTCTTGACAACAAGATGAACTCAAGAGAGCTTTAATTTCCCACTGCAAGTTCAGCTTAGCTGTGTGAGAGAGAAGAGTCGGCTGCAAGGGGCTCAGAATTCAGCAGACCCAGACACTGGAAAGGGAACAGAGTTGCGGGACCTAAGGGTCCTTGAGATATGAGATCCCTCTCACCAGTGCAGAGTGTTGGAGGCAACAGGCTCTCTGGTGAAGTGAGTCTTTGGAGCCTCCGGGAAGGTCCCCCATGGTGGAGCTTGTAACAGGAGGGCTAGAGCTTTGAGAACCACGCTGGGCCCGGCAGGGATTGGAAAGACCCAGCGAAAGTGAGCCAGGGCTTCTGCATGGCCCCCCATGCACTGTGTACACCCAAGTAGAGGACAGGGGCAGACTTCTAAAGATAAATGGCTGAAAGATGGGTTCATCAACGTGCTCTCAATCAGACCCCACTCAGAGTCTGTTTTGCAGCAGGTGTCTTGCTGAGTGTATGTATAGAAAAATGAAGATGCTGGGCCTGGATCTGGTCCTGGCGAGTGAAGAGGCTAACGGACCTTTACACACCGAGGTGGGAAGAGGGATGAGAGGCAAACACACATAAAATAGGAAAGACAAAATAAGGCATATCAGGAGTCCATGCCACAGAATGGGGAGAGCAGTCTTGCGACAGTCATGGTAGGTCTCTAACTAGGCATTAGAAGGCTGGAAGATCATGTAGTCTCAGCACTCAGGAGGTAGAGGCAGAAGGATTGGGAACTCACTGTAACCCCTAGTTACACCGCTGAAACCCTATCTTGAGAAAAGAAAAAAAAGTAAGAAAAGTTAATACAAATGGGCCTGTCAGTCTGTCAATTTCCTGGACAGTAAATAAATAAATAAATAAATACACCTTTGGGAAGATACCTATTCCTAAAACTTCAAGAAATGGAGAGAGCCTATCTAAAGAAATGTGTCAACATAAGGGTTAATATGGCCAATGTCTACTCTCATGGAATGAAAGTCTGCTCCTAAACCATCATCTCTGACCATTGTATACCCTCCCCCCAGAAGACCCTCTCCTTCCCTGGTGGTCTCTTTGGTAGTTGTTCACTCTCAGCCTTGAGAACACTTCCCGTTCTATAATCGCCTTCGCTTACCTTCTATACCATACTCTGTCTCATCTAAACTCATATGATGAGTATCACAGAACTGGGGATCCTAGGGGAGCCAGAAATCCTAGTAATGTTCAGAGAGCATTTCTAGGTGGAGGGCGGCACATTTACCCAGGGTGAAAATGACCTCCCCATAGAAGGAGCACAGAGAATAGCTGACCAGGAGCCAAAGAAACATTCCAGAGCCCAGAGGGAAGACAGAGCTGGCAAGCTGCGCCAAGGCCAACGAGGTTGGAGAATAATGAAGTCACAGAGGAGGGCTAGAAGAAAGTAGAGACCAGATAAAGCAAGGTTCTGTAAGCCACAGTAAGTTTGAAAAATTAAAAGTAGAATTGGGACATGATATGAGTGTCGTGGAGTTCGCGTCTCCCCCACCTTGTTAGATTGGGTAAGAGCCAACAGACAGGTCTAAAGATGGGAGCAATCTGGAAGGAGGAGTGGGCAGTGGCTCAGAAGCTTTGGTGTTCCCAGGGGCCGGCCTGGGGCAAGTTGGCAGTGCAGGCAGGAACTAGTGGGCAGTAGGTTCATTTTGTAGGCTCCCTCTATCCAGAACTCGCTACATGCTGAGCACACTGTAGGCACTGTATCAAGCTAGCCTCTCAGCCATGGAGAAGCCAGGAAAATACAGTCTGTGCCAAAGAGCTCAAGAGTGGGACTTTCACACAGAGAACCACTTAGAAAGATCCTGGAATTGCTGTGTGAAGCAGCCCAGAGATTAGCAGGAACACAAATCACTATGCTCCTGAAGTCTCGAGAGACAGTCACCTGGGACACAGGAAGCAGACTGCCAAGAGGAGCCTAAACCACAGAGCCACCACCCAGTAAGGGGACCAGAGCCTGCCTTTCCCTCTCTCAGTACTGACTGGCCTCCCTATGAGCAAAATATAAGCTGCAGGGAAGCCTCACCCATCATTTCCTCAATGAGGAAAGCAGGGGGAAAGGCAGAAAATGATCTGATGTCAAAAAGGGAAATGGGGACCTGTCCTTCCCAAGCCCTACAAAGAACCTGCTTTCCCTTCTGGATGTACCCCTGCTTTAACCCTCTCTGACCCCCCAGTTCACCCACCTGGATGGTTGATTATCTGATGTTCCTTTACTGATTGCATTATTGGGGAATGGAAACGAAATAATGTATACAAAATCACCAGCACAGGGCCTGCAGCAGGTGAGATATCCTCAATGGCAGCCTTCATTATACCTAGCAGAGACGTGCCATGGACATAGTCATAGTTCTCTGACAGTTCTCATCTCCAGAGATCTATGGCGTAAAGCCTTGTGCTTGGGAAACATACTCCTTATGGAGTCCTAGGGCCATAAATAAGAATCCTATTCTCTTGAGCTTGGATCCTAGCAAAGATTTTTTTTTCTCCAAAATTCCAAAGCTCACATAAGCCCTTCAGGTTTGTTTTCTGGCAAGAGTGCCTCCGGGTCAGTCAGGATGAGCTGAGTTATGATGCAGCAACAAATGACTCTAAGTGTTAAGACAACAGAAGTTAATTTGGGCACATTCTATGTGCATATTGGCAAATGGTTCTTACAGGGACCGTGCTCATGTAGGTCACTGAGTAAGCCAAGAAGAACGTACTGAAAGACACCTCACTGATTGTCAAGGGAGGAGGGGAAAGATGCCCTCCTCATCCGTATATCAGTCTGTTCACATTTTACTAGATACAGTAACCCCACCAAGCGTGTGGGAAAAGAAAGGACCAGCCCAGATGCTCTCCAGAACAATCAGTGGCAATTCCAGTTGGGCTGGGATAAAAGAAAGGCCTTACTCTGGGATGAAGAAACAGAGGAAGTCCTAAGGAGCCAAGCCATTGCAGGTGCCAGCCCAAAGTGTTGTCTTCCTCTTCACTCAGAGCCAGGGCGTGGCAACTCTGAAGACAACACTTTGTTTAGGAAAAAACTGTTTATCCTTAGATATTGTTTAAGACCGTGTCTCTGAAACTTGTCTTTTGTTCTTGAACAATGTTGTGTAAGCTGCTTGGTGAAAGTAAGACGCTGGCAGGAATGAAGAAGGACTAGGCACCTGCTCTCCCAGAGGGAGCCTGGGAGACCAGAGTACCTCCAAAGGCTAGGCACTGCTCTCCCAGAGGGAGCCTGGAGATCAGAGTACCTCCAAAGGCTAGGCACTGCTCTCCCAGAGGGAGCCTGGGAGACCAGAGTACCTCCAAAGGCTAGGCACTGCTCTCCCAGAGGGAGCCTGGGAGACCAAAGGAGCTTCTGTACTCCTCTAAACAAAATTGAAAAAGACAATGCAGGCCACAGGCCATGTCAAACGCTTATCCCTGCTCCAACTGATTAGAATTTATTCAACATACCTTATATACTAATGTCTTAAACATACTCTCTACTACCTGTCAAAGTTTGCCTGTACCTAACTCCCTACCCTCATTTTCTTCTCATCCTTTCTCTGAATTTAGCCACCTTGGCATCTAGGGTTAATTTGAACTAGAAATGGCCCCACAATCTTGGGCATTTTCACACTCTGTCCCCAAATGGTGGCATTATTTTGGGCGTTTTTAGGTGTTGCAGCCTTGCTAGAGGAAGCTCATCACATGTAAAAAGCCTCTTATCACTTCTGCTTCACTCACTCAGTGTCATGGCTGTGGTGGAGGATGAGCGCTCTCAGCTTCCTGCTTGGCTGCCATCCCACCCCGAAGGACTCTTATCCCTCTGGAATCACAATCCCAAATAAGCCGCCTCAGCTGTGGTGTTCTGTCACAGCAATAGAAAATCGACTGATACAAGTCCTTTCCGTTCCTCAGGAAAGACACAGCTGCATTTCCCTGAGCACGCTGTTTCTTATTGCAATAGGGGGGATGACAATGGATTTCCGTCCACTCCACACCCACCAACACCTGGGTCAGTGTTAAGCAAACAATGTTAAGCACAAAAGAGAGTAGGTGCTAGGTCCCCAGAAGTGAGCAACTACCCAAGGTGGGGGGCTGGGAGCCATGGACCACAAGAGGGGTTCTCAACTTCCTAATGCCACAACTCTTTAACACAGTTCCTCACGTTGTGGTGACCACCCCCCCAACCATAAAATTATTTCCATTGCTAATTCTTCACAGTGATTTTGCTACTACTGTAGATTGAGATGTAGATATTTCTGGAGACAATATTTTGCCAAAGGGGTCTCAAACCACAAGTTAAGAACCACTGGACTAGAATGTCACAGCCGTGAATAAAAAGCCAAGTTGAAGATGAGAGCTAAACACACTTCTGCCCAATAATCCTGAAAGAACTTTTCAAATATTTAAAGAACCAGAAGTGGCCAGGGATGATCTTTTCGCTATCCTTCCTCTCAGGGTTGGCCTGTGTCAAAGGAGAGAACTTTCATGAAAAGGAAAGTGTGATAGTTTGAAAAAAAAATTGGCCTCCATAGGGAGTAGCACCATTAGGAGGTGTGGCTTTGTCAGAGTAGATATAGCCTTGTGGAAGGCAGTGTCTCACGTGGAGGTGGGCTTTGAGGTCTCCTGTGCTCAAGCTACGCTCAGCACAGCTGTTTCTGCTGCCTGCAGATCAAGATGGGGAACTCTCCTTCCCCAGCACCATCTCTGCCTGCATGCTGCCCTGAAATAACGGACTAAACCTCTGAAACTGTAAGCCACCTCAATTACATGTTTTCCTTTTAAACGTTGCTGTAGCCATGGTGTCTCTTCACAGCAATAGAAACCCTAACTAAGACAGAGGTCAGAACTACTTGGCATGTTTTCTGTTTCTAATGAGTTCAAAGAAAACTAAGACTCCACTCATTAAGTCTAACTGAGAAGAAGATCAATCAAATTTAATCAATACCTTTTTTTTTAGCATATCTCTGAGAAAATTTGGTTTTATTACTTTCAAAGACATAGAAAATCTCAAAGATTTGCTTTCGGGAAATATATTCACTTGGGCATTAGAAACATCCTCTATGCAAATGTCTTTGGTTTTTAACTCACAAATTTCCCAAATAAATGGTTTCCAAAGGGAAGAGTTAGTCATCAACCAACCTGTCACTCAAGGTGAAGAGTATGTCCATCTCATTACACAAATCAAACACAAAGGAAAATGTAAAAACAAAGTGAAAATTCAGTTGAGTATGGTTTTAATCAAATCTAGTTCTCCAGTCACTTGTCATGTTAAAAAGTCATCTTCTAACACAGAATCAGATATGGGGGGGGATGGGTTTCATTTTCCAAAGTCACAGGTGAATCCGGGTTGCAGTTACCTCTCCATTTGCTCTTGTTACCCAACCAGCTAGCTGGATCATGAAACCAGCTTGTCACTCAGGGCAAAAAGTACATCCATGTCACTGAACATGTTTTTCTGTTTGTGACACAGCATGCCCCCATTTATCAAGGACACTATGGTTACTCCATTTGAAGGGTGTGACCAGTTCTGTTCATGCACCCCTACAGCATGTCCCTGTGTAGATTACACACAAGAATCCTATGTGCCCTCACTGCATGTCCCTGAGTATATGATTACACACAAGAATTGTATGTGCCCTTACTGCATGTCCATGTGTAGATTACACACAAGAATCGTAGAATTCAGACTGGAGAGATGGCTCACCCGTTAAAGGCTAGGCTCACAACCAAAAATATAAAAATCGTAGAATTCCTAGGAACTTCAGTCATCAGATAGGTAATTAAATGTCAATACCAGTGAGGTTGGTTTTTCTCAGGGTTATTTATAAGTGAGGCGAATAGAATAGCCCATCTAAATCTCTAGGTCACTTGCTCACTAACTACTAAACAAATACAATCTAGACCAAGAAATAATGATTATATAAAGCCTCACCAATTGATCAAATGCTGGAATGAAGGGAATTTTAGCTTTTCAGAGATAAGACTTCCTTGATTCTTACCTCTACAGAGTTGAGCCAAGCCCATGTCCACTATGTGAATTTTAAATAATAATAATAGTACCTAAAATAAAATGTCCTGTGTAGCCAAGTAACCCTATGTGTTTAGCCAGAGTGACTCTCAGACAAACTGTAATTAAGCGGAACAATCAATTGCCTGCCCTCACCATATGACTGGCAAACTTTTATTATCCTAAAACCATGGTGGCACATATATGTATCCTGTTATTAGTTAGGAATGTGCTTTGGGATTGCAGCAAGGCATAGCTCCTGCTCAGACATGTCCAAAAGTATAATTATTCTGAACACATACTTGAGCCTGACCAACCACATATCCATATTTTGTGAAGGAATGTTGATGTAAATGCAATTATGCAATTTGTTTTTAGCTCTCTATCACCATCTGTCTATCGTGTAACTGTCAATCTTCCTCTCTCTCTCTCTCTCTCTCTCTCTCTCTCTCTCTCTCTCTCTCTCTCTCTCTCTCTCTCTCTCTCGTATTCACCTTTTTTTGCATCTACACAACCAAGCTTATAATAATGCTTACTTTGTACTGTGACAGGGTTCAGAGTTAAAACAGGTCATGCGTATCATCCAAACACTCAGGAGTTGAAGCAGAATTACTAAGTATGAGAGCAGTCTAAGCTATATAACAAGACCTTGTCTAAAAAAATCCAGGAAAAAATACAAATCTCCCAGACAGTCTCAGATACACAATAGATACTATGTTGCACCTTTAAGAGAACTGGAAAACTGATCCAGGAATCAGTCCCAGTTGCTTTCAGGGATCATATCTGAGAAATATAAGCTTCCCCATCCTTAACCCCAGATCATTTCCCTTTTCTGATTACAGGCTTCATTTGTGGGGGTGGTAACCATACTATTGACAGAGTTTGTAAAGCAATAATTCATAACATTGTGGTATCAAAGTAACGAGCTTGATCCTAGGAATTTCAGGCATTTCCTCTGGAAAACTAAGTGTGTCAATGTTTCGTTTCTTCTTAGCCAGTTCACAATCATTTCTAAGGTCATTCATGAGCCCTGTACTTAAGAAAATGTGTCTACAGTATGACTGTCACACAACAGGACTATGTATGACCCACCCCATTTCTGGTTGTACATCCACAGAAAATGAAATCAGTGTGCTGAAGAGAGTTTATTAAAGCATTATTCACAATAGCCAAAATATAGGATCAACCTAAACATCTACTACTGATGGATGAATACATAAAACACACACACACACACACACACACACACACACACACACACATACACACGCGCGCACACACACACATACACACACACACACACACACACACACACAAAGAAACTAGTCAGCCTAAAAAAGAGTAGAAATCCCATGATTTGTGAGGACAACGGTGAACCTGGAATGTACTATAGTAAGCATCATAAGCCAGGCACTGAAAACCAAATACTCTATAACTTCAAGTTGACATTGAGTATGACCATGTTGCGCTCACACAAGCAGAGAGTATAACGGTAGTGACCCAGGCTGGCAGAGGAGACAAGCAATGGGGGATGATATATCTGAAAATTGCCGAGATAGTGGATTTTTAAACACTCTCACCATAAAAACTGGTTGGGTATGGTGATGCATTCCAGAAATCCAGCACTTAGGAGGTGGGGCCTGGAGAATAAGCAATTCTAGGCCAGTCTCAGCTTGAGGCCAGCCTGGGCTACACAAGGCTCTGCCTTGAAATTAAAAATAAATAAGTACATAACTAAATAAATGAGTGAAAGAATGAATAAATGAGAACGCTACATATATGAGTCAAAGATGTGTTTTCTTCTTTCTTTCTTTTTTTGTTCTTTCGAGACAGGGTCTCTCTGTAGCTTTGGAGGCTGTCCTGGAACTCACTCAGTGGACCAGGCTGGTCTTGAACTCACAGAGATCTACCTGTATCTGCCTCCCAAGTGCTGGGACTAAAGACATGTACCACCACTGCCCAGCAAGATGTGTTTTCCTGAAACACACATTTGCACAATACTTTTAATGTAGGATATGGTGTGTGTGTGAGAGGAGGGGGGACTATTCTGGGCTTAAACCCCGGCCCTTGTACATACTGGGCAATGCTTCACTACTGAGCCACCATCACCCCAGCCCTCACACAGAAGCTCAATCAGCAGAGTCCCACGTGAACGGTAATAGGAACAGGAACTTAGTCAAGTATGATATTTAAAAGTAGGGCCTCTCCGAAGTGAATAATGGAGTTAGATACAGAAACAAGAAGGGGGGCCCACGCTTGGATCCTGACGGTTTTATGAGAAGTAGGAAGGAATTACAGATACACACATAGCCTCCATGCTTCTTGCCATGTGATACCACAGGTCTCTGCTAGCAAGAATGCCATCACCATATGTGGTCCCTCAAAATTCAGAACTTTGAATATATAGACCTCTTTTGTAATATATATATACCTCTTTGTAAAATTAGCCTGCCTCAGGTTTTGTTATAGTGACAAAAAGCTCATTATACATACTTCAATAAAGGGTTATTTTGAGGATGATGAAGGTGATGGAGGAGGCTGAAGAAGATAAAAAAGAAGAGGAGTAATCTAAATCAGAAGGTAGGGACTATGGCTGGAATGTGATTTGCCCCTCACTGGGTCTGCTGTGGGGAACACTTTTGTACACTGTGAATATATGCTGCTCTCATTGGTTGATAATAAAGGCTGATTGATCAATAGCCAGTCAGGATAGGGTTAGGCAGGACAATCAAACTAAGGACTGGGATGAGGGGAAGTGAAGAACAAGAGAGACATAGATTAATAGAAATGGGTTAATTTAAGTGTAAGAGCTATTTAGTAATAAGCCCGAGGTATCAGATGAGCTTTTGTAATTATTATTAAGTCTCTTTGTGGTTATTTGGGACTGTGCAGTCCATAAATGAAAGCTCTGCCTCCGTTTACATGGGTCATGTGTTTAAACACTTAGTCCCAGCTGGGGGTGCTTTGGAGAATGTTCTGGAATCATTGCCACACTGAGCCCAGCTGTCAGATGTAAGCCACCAGAGGGGGCTTCAGATTTCTAGCCCAGCCTTGTCCCACTACTGAGATTTCCATTTCCTGGTCCACCAAGATGTCAAGGAGCATTCCCACCACCGCTGCCACCCTGGACTGAGCCCCTGCAGATACCACACCTGCTCCCCCGGGTGAATGGCACCTTCTGGAACTGTGAGCTGCTTCCATCGTGTATTCTGTCATGGCAACAAGAAAAGTAATTGATACAGCATGCAATCTAAAAGCATGCTGTCACTTCCAAATGGAGTATACAGTTGCACTTCAGGACTGTGGCTACTGTGTGGCTATTATTAGCAGTTTGGGGGCAGATGGGGTAACTGGTGGAATCTGGGGCTTTCAAAGTATCATTATCACATAGGCCCTTCACACCCGCCCAGTGATTCAGACAAAAGAAAAATGCTAATTATGGGGACCAGAGCCAGGAGTGCTTATCTGGTGGTCTTCTGTTGCTGGAAACCTTGAGATTATTCACTGATACATCCCTTAAGTGCTCTGCCTGGAGAAGCACTGTGACCCCTGATAAAGAGTGATTTCAAAGAGCTACTAGCATTGTCCTAAAGCTCTGTCAGGTGAGTTAGGACACAGCGTGGAAAAAAGCCCCAGGAGATGGCTTTTTTCAGCAGGCTAGTGTGAGGGGATTTTCACAAAAGAGACAGGTCCCGGAGGAGGCCCCTGCTCGCCCTTATGCTCATTCCTGGTTCTAGTGGTGACCAATGCCAGCATCAAGGAGGAATACCACTTCCTACAAAGGAGTGAGGCCACAGGCCGGCTTTCACTCTGTCTCAGATTTCCCGGATTCTGAGCTGAACCCCTTTCCCAGGGCACAGGCTCTCACCTGCTTCCACCCCTGTCCGCTGCTCCTTGCCTGCCCTTTACCACTCTCCTCTCCCTCAATGCCACAGTCCCAACGGCTGCCTCTTTCTTCTGGAACCAGTCTAAGCTCATCTCTGGCTCAGGGCCTCTGTGTTTCTGGTTCCTCCTGCCAGGAACAGGCCTTCTCGAGTATTTTATATTGCTGATTCATTCTTATTTTTAGCTCTTAGCTCCATTTGCACTTTCTGTCCCAGGCTTGCATTTTATTCTATTTTATTTACAGCACTTACCACAGCCTAAAATTAACCTGTCGTTTTCTTTTCCCGATCACTACCTTTCTTGCTCCTAGCAGTGTGCAAGCTCAGGGAGGGCAGACTACAGTCTCTGTGTGTATGAAGCATATAGTAGGAGAGACATTTGCCATGCAGAATGGTGGCCAGTCCTCTGCACTCCCATTTGTTGATGTGGGAGTAAATGGCCATCAGAGCTACCTCTTCTGAGCACACACTTAGTGCCAGGCACATGGTGCAGGGTATATAGTCTCACTCTACCTCTCCTGAGCCCTCCAAAGTATGCACCTGTAGGGAGTGACCCTAATTACAGGCACCGCTGACCACGCCCAAGCACAAGTACATAACAGGGCTTTAAGAAGCAGGGAGGCGAGCACATGGCTCTCTTGTTAGACTAAGCCAACTGGGAAGCATTTCTGGGTCCATCCTGCTCAGGTGCAAACCTGGTTACTGGTTCCCTTGCGTGAGTATCTTCCCCTAAAAAACTACGGCTTATTAACTTATCTCTGACCACACCTTGCATTCATCAATAGGCTCCTATCCCCATTGAGAAGATGCCGGTTATGCAACTTCCCCAATGTCACAGCTAACAAAAAGCCCAAGCCCTACTTGAATACCAGCATGATCGACTCCAACACTAACACTATAAGTTACAAGTCAGTACATTATTTTTTAATGAGCCAGATAGTCAATATTTTGGCCTTTGCTAACCACATGGTCTCCATGGCAACTGCTGGATCCCGCTACGTGAAAGAGACCACAGAAAATACATGAGCAAATCAGTGGGCTGTGTGCCAGCACAACTTTATTTACCAAGCAAGTGGGGGGCAGGCAGGGCCCATGAGCTGCAAGTAACCATCCCGCTTTGCCGTCCTTACTGTATGTCATTCTGGAAAGAAACTGAAATAAATGGGAGAAAGAGGCTTGGGGGGTGACTCAGTGGGCAATGTGCCACCTCGGCTTGCCACACAAACATCATGACCTGAGTTCAATCCCAGATGCACATGAATACCAAGGCACAGTAACACACACCAGTAATCCCAGGACTGTGCAGGTGGGGAGAGGGTTCCCGGCATGTGCCAGCCGGCCAGCCAGGCTAGCTGAATCAGTGAGCTCAGGTTTAGGGAGAAAGGAACTTGTCTCAGACATCAAGGTGAATAGCAATAGAGAAAAACACATGACTTCAACATCTAGCTTCCACTCAGCTATGCACATGCTCCTGCTCACACACATGAACACACAGACTACACATACACACACACACACACACACACACACACACACACACACAGAGAGAGAGAGAGAGAGAGAGAGAGAGAGAGAGAGAGAGAGACAGAGAGAGACAGAGAGAAAGAGAGAGGAGCAGATAGAGTATAAGAAAGGCAGTAAGCACACAATCTGTGCACAGAGTCTTTTCAGACAAGGAAGAGAGGTAAGCATCAGCTGAGAAGGTTAACTAGAGCCAGGGTTCTGACAGGAAACGGGGCTGTGCTGAACCCTTGGCTCTACTTGACTATGGTCTTCACTACAGTGTAACTGTCCCTCAGGATCACAGTGGAGATTCACACAGTTTACATCCTTTTGCCGAGGTTTCATTCGTATTGTAATGAGACATGTCACATGTCAACACCCTCAAACATCCACACCAGGAGTCACCATCCATTGAAAGGAGCGTGTGAAGTGACTAGGTAAGTGCTGCCTCTCCCAACTGAGCCTGACACCTGGGTCTTTTCCCAGCAAGCAGCTGAGGAGGGACAGATGACAGGTCACAGGCAAAGCGAGGACCATAACTCTGAGCCAGAGGGATCTCCTGCCACCTCGCTGAGAAGCTGAGTGCTGTATGTGTTCAGTTGTTTGGTACTTTCGAGTGGCTCTCAGCCCTGAGTGTCAGCATTACAGCACAAGGCCCGTTTGCCAGTCCCATGGATCTGTGCTGAACTTTGAGATGGCGGGAGCAAGGGACAAAGGATGCGTTTTTACAGCACCAACTGTGCATCAGCAACACAGCTGCAGCATGGATTTTAAAGGGTCCGTCCTCCTTGGGCACTCTGCCTTGAGAGGCAATTAATGTCTGACATTGAATGTAAGCATGCACATGTATGTAATGTATGAAGTAGATTTGGCATGCAGAAAGGTGGTGCTGGGGAAGAATGTGCATATTTTGTAATATATGCATATACGTGCGTGCGTGCATGCGTGCGTGCGTGTGTGTGTGTGTGTGTGTGTGTGTGTGTGTGTGTGGTCTATATGTGTGTGAAATGTACTGGATGCATCTGTGGTATGTGTGTGTACATTGTGATATGTACATGGTGTGTATGGTGGTGTGTACACGGTGTGTATGGTGCATGTATATGGTATACATATTGTGTATATGATATATACATATATATGGTATGTGGTATGCGTGTGATATGTGTGATATGTATTGTGTGTACATGGTGTGTATATGCTATGTGTGGTGTGTAAATAACATAGTGTGCATGTGTGGTGTGTATGGTCTGTATATATGTGTATATGTATTATATGTATGGCCTGTGTGACTTGCACATGGTATGTATAGTCCATATGTGTATGAGGCATATAGTATGTATCTGTAATGTATGTGTGATGTGTGTATGGCATGTGTAGTTGTATGTGTGGTGTATCTGTGTAGTGTGCATGTGTGATGTTTATATGTGTGGGTAGGTGGGTGTGCCTGTGTGTGTCCATGTGTCTCTCTGTGTGTGAGCATGTGATGTGTAATACTTAGTCTCTTCTTCAGGCTAAGATGGAGAATTAGATCCCCTCCCAGGGGTAACCCTATGTAACCAGAGACATAGCAGAGGAAGCAATAATTTCCCTGACCCTGAAGTAGTTACCCCACTAGCAACAGCTACAAAGCAAGCTCTCCACAGACTACATGTGGGTGTGGGCCTTAACTTTATTTTCCTCAGCTTTTGTACAGTTTTCTAAACTCGGGCTTTCAACATGTGAACAAGAAAGCAGCCTCTGCAAAGGGGAAAGCAGTGCCTGAGAGAGATGTTGGCTGTGCCAGCTGTTGTTCATCAGCTCAGTGCCCAGGACACCCTCCCTACTTGTCCCTCTTCCAAGCTCCCTTTCTTATCAGTAAGGAGTCCCGAGTCCCTTCTCTTAGCACTTCACCCACTTATCCTGAGCTTTTAACTGTGTGTTTGCCATGTTTTTATTACTGCAGGGAGTTGTCTTAGTTGCTTTGCTGTTTTATAGACTCTATGATGATGGAGCAAAGGAACAGCTGAGAGCATGCCCTCGGCCACGGTTACACTAGAGTTCAGAGGAGGCGGTAACGGTTGGTGCCCCAGGAGGAAGAGATCTGTAGAACCCATGGAAGGGGTGTCCTTGCTAGTGGTCCCTCGTCATTTGCATGCATAAGCAAGCAGTGAGCAATGGCATCTTCCTCAAAAGAAAGATAGCTCCTTCGAGGAAGGCCCAGGTCAACAAGCTGGAAGCATCCCCTTCACACACAAAGCTCAAGGAAGTGGATATATTTAGTAAGAGCAGGAAGACGGGGAGAAGAGTTGTGAAATATCGTCCAGTGGACATGGCATGCTGTTGTACCTGTGCAGCTGAGGTTGCTTGCACAATGTCCAGTCAGTTAAAAGCTTCCAGCACCAGCCAGGTGTGGTGACACACACCTTTAATCCTGATGCTCAGGGGGCAGAGGAAGGCAGTTCTCTGTGAGTTTCAGGTCATTCTAATGCACATATGAGTTCCAGAGCAACCAGAGATATATAGGGAGACCCTGTCTCCAAATTAATTAATGAATTAATTAATTAATTAATTGAAATCCTAGCACTAAGACAAGAGGAGCTCCTGTTAGTGACTCTGAGGAAGACTGAATCACTTTTCATTGTATAGGATCCCAGAAGATCGCATATGGGTGGCACTAGCAGGACTCTGGGCTTATAAATTATTTTGAAAAGACATGCAGTTGGTAGGGAGATAGTTGTGTTGAGGGGAACAGGGGTGGTCAGCAGGAAGGAGTATGGGGAGGTATGATTAAGATACTTTGTATACATGTGTGAAGTTTTCAAAGTATAGAGATGCTAGAATTTCTTAACCACAAAAATAAATAAAAAATAAAAGACGGACATGAGGGAGCATAAAGGTTGTCAGGAGAAGAATAGAAGATAACAAGAATGGAGATACCATAATAGAGGGAGACGTTTTAGGTTTCAGAGAAATCAGGTACTAGGGAAATGTCTGGAGATCTACAAAGATGGCACCAGCTAACAATCTAAGCAACAGAGGAGAGGCTACCTTAAATGCCCTCCCCTGATAATGAGATTGATGACTGACTTATATGCCACCTGATAGACCTCATCCAGCAGCTGGTGGAAGTAGAAGCAGACACCCATAACTTATCACTGAACTGAACTGGAATCCAGTTGCAGAGAAGGACGAGTGATGAGCAATGGGGTCCAGACCAGGCTGGCAAAACCCACAGAAACAGCTGACCTGAACATCGGGGAACTCTTGCTCCCCAGACTGATAGCAGGGAAACCAGCATGAGACTGATCCAGACCCCAGAAACATGGATTTCAGTGAGGAAACCTCGGAAATCTACTGACCTGTTGTAGTATTTCAGTACTTATCCCTAGCATAGGTGTGGACTTTGGGAGCCCAATCAACATAGAGAGATACTCCCTGAGCCAAGACACACAGGGGTGGGCCTAGGCCCTATCCCAAAGGATACGATAGACTCTGATGACACCCTATGGAAGGCCTCACCATCCAGGGGGAGCAAAAGGATATGTGATAGGTAGGGTTTTAGTTGGGGGGGGGTAGGGGAGGATGGGACGGAGAGGGAACTGGGATTGACATGTAAAACAATCTTGTTTCTAATTCAAATTTTAAAAAAATCTGCAAAAAAAAAAAAAAATAAAAGACTCTTGCTCCTCCCACACACTGATTGATGGGAAGACCACAGTAAGAACACTACTGATACCTTCCCTATGCTCTAGGAATGCACCCTCCAGCGGCTGAACAGCCAGCAGACCACTGTTGCTGGAGAGACAGCGCAATGGAGCAAGTTGTGCTGGGGAAGGAGCCTAGGGAAGTCAACTACAATTATGTAAGTTCAAATGCACAGAGCCTGTTGTTCACCACTCCAGACAACTCTGGAATAAGCATCCAAGGAAGGTTCCAGAAGACAGCAGCTCAAGACCAAGCAGCAACCCACCACCTCACTCACCTGCAGGCTGCGGCTGTTCTCGCTCCCCACACTTCCACCCCCTCCCTTGCTTGTGTGGCTGATCAGCCACAGTAACGAAGTCAAAGGAAACTTTTAATAGCTAAACGGGCACGTTAAAAATAGTAGCAGTCAGGGGTAACATAGATTAAGGTAGAAACTTCCAGAAAGTAGTTGTCTCTAAAACAGATTAGTCAATTGCATTAGACAGGGGATAACGCTCTGGTACATGAAAAGAGATGTGTTGAGTCCCAAGGAAGAAATGTGGCAGACAACGAGAGGAAAGCTTCTATTGTTATGATGCGTAAGTCTGACTCAGGCAGCTCTCTGTCAAGTATGAGCTTTTTCTGTGCACTTGGATGTGGCCAAACCTACCTTACAATGAACATCTAAGCTGAGCGAGACCTGCTTATTTTAAATAACATCTAACCCAGAAACATGTAACTACGAGCCAATTACTTGGACACTACTACTGTGATTATTGGAATTTGAGTTACCTTGTGAGTATTTTCTCTTTTCCCTCAAGCACTGGTGGGAGGGAGTTGCCAATGCTTTGGACCATCCATGAAAATAGCAAAGTAGCCAGAAGCCCTCTGACCCCTTGTGTACCCAGAGTAGATATAATGATCCCATGATTCCCCAACAGAGGAGCCTAGGCCAGGTTACTGGCAGCTTTTACAATGGTCTCGAAGCACGTCTAAGAGGAAGCGACAACCTGAGTTAACACAACCCCTTTTATCTTGATACCAATGAAACATTGAGCAGGCCGCTAACGCAGTGTGCCAATGGCTTTTATTTCCATTGCAAGTGCTGTCTGAGATGGATAATTCCCTTTTAGAATTTCATGAGTTTGGCCCAGAAAGCAGATACTCAAGGCATTAAACATACAGGAGCCTGGGACACTAAGAACACAGTATATTCTGTTTAAGGGTTTGACTGCCACAAAACCAGCTGAGCATCTTAGGAAGTGATAAAATTCAACTACGTCCCTGCCACTCAGTCAGTTTGGGACTCAGACACTGAGATACACTCCAGTGGCTCTGCTTGGGTTTGGACATTGGTCAATGGACAAGCACCATCATCTATAAAAAGAGAGCATTTTCCCACCCCAACAAGCATGAAAGACAGACTCTTAGGAAGACAAAATCCTTAAATTGAATATGTGTACCTGTATTAAAACCCTGTCATTAGGGAAAGTCGGGGGTTGGGATACAGTGGTCAGTAGGCTATTGCCACCTTGGATGAGGACCTGAGTTCTATCGGCAGTACTCAAGTCAAAAGCTGGCTCAGAAACTAGGTGGATACTGCCTGAACAACATCTGAGGTTGTCCTCCACTCTAAACATGTATACCCTTACACATATGCCTGTAAACACACACACACACACACACACACACACACACACACACACACACACACACACACTGTGCAGTTTTATCATTAGTTCACTGCTATCTATGTGGTTCTGAGTGTTGAGGAGCCAGGAGGGATGGTTGGAGATGTAACTTGGAGGCTCGGCTAATAAGAAGATATACCAAGACAAGGGCAGAGAGGGGAGCAGGAGTCACGCGAGGGACAGCATTGTCCTGTGAACACACCGTACTGCTCCACAGTCACACTTGGCACATTACAATGTCACATCAGTTCCTGTTAATGACCTTTCCCCTCTTCTGGGCTGTGAATTCCTTAAGTGGGGTGACTCTGCCTCGTTGCTGAGTCCAGGACTAATTAGAGCTGGGTCAGGGATGCTGGCCTACCAAAGGGGTTTTGAAGAAACAAAGTACTAAGTACCCAGAGTGATGCTTATCTAAGGGTGCCCGTTGCACTGCCTGGGATGGGGGTACCCCCATCCTGTCCAGCTGGCTTACCTTAAGCATCACTGAACAAGATAATGACATGGGATTCAAGGGGAGTTCGCTGGGATTAAGACTGCTGAAAGGGTGCTTGGGGACTTGTAAACAAAATCTCAGCAAGTCCCTGTGCAGGCCCAGATAGGGGCGGCACCAAGAGAGAAGGAGCCAGCCCTCCACAGCTGCCTCATCCTCTAGTTTCTGTTGTCAAGGCTAAAGTTCCCATTTTCCCAGGCCCTAGTTCTTCCAAGTTGCTATTTGGAATAGATTCAAAATACAGTGTTGCCAGCAGTGTTCAAGAGTTCCCATCCATAGCCACCACCCCTCCTCTGCAGAGAAGTCGAGTTTAAGGATCACAGGGAAACGGATGTCCTGTAGCAGTGTATGGGATTGGTGGTGGTGGTTTGTTTTGTTTAGCTCGGTTAAGTTTTGTTTGCGGGGGATTGTTCTTGTTTTGTTTTGGGGGGTTGACTGCCTTGGTTTGTGGCAGGTGGCTTGAAGCCCAATACACAGTCTGCACACCCATTCTGGACGGAGGCAAAGCTAAGCTTCCTGATCAACTACGGTGAGGCAGCAGGATGGGTAGCAAAGCAGGATGGGTAGCAAAGCAGGAACCCAGGACTGTTGCAGCAGCTGCGGCTGCGGGGCTCCTGCTGAGAGACCCCCAGGATTGGTGACAGAGTACTTTCATTGTCACACCCAGCATGACACCCAGAACCCCATTCCACCTCCAAGATGCAATGGGCCAGTAAAGAACTGGATGTCACTGATGTGGGGTGATCAGGTTCTGGGAACGGAGTGGGGGGAGAGGCGTGGGCTGTTGCCTTGGAGTATTATGTGCTGTCTGAAATGCCTCTGGAAATACTCTTGGTGTTCTGTTTCCCTGCATAGCATCTTTGTTCCTTTCTCCACATCCGATCCTCTGAGTGCCCCATCCAATGAGGACGTTTGAAACCCAGAATACAAGTGCAGCGCGTTCTGTGCCTCAAACCACAGTGCTGGTCCATCCTTCCAGTAATTATTTCCCTGGGGCATCTTTGACTAAAACATGCAGGCCCCTGGGAGGTCCCTTTACACCTTGTACCTAGGAAGCAATGGGCAGGGATTGACTTGCAAACTGCTAAAGGCAGGAGTGAGGCCCTGGGTAAGGAAAGGGAGTTGGTATGCGGCCAGAGACCTTGGGGGCAGACCTTGGGGACAGGAAAGGTGGGAGGAAGTTAAAGAAGCTTCCTTCACAAGCTTCCTTCACCATTGTTCAGGGGCCTAAGGCTAGTAGACTCCTTGTCACTCAACCTTCCAACCACGACTCCCTAGCCACTAGGTTTGTCTAGAAAATTTGATAACAAACTTTTTGTTCTATTTTGGTTTGGTTTGGCTTTTTTGAGACAGGGTTTCTCTGTAATGTTTTGAAGCCTGTCCTAGAACTCTCTCTATAGACCAGGCTGTCCTCAAACTCACAGAGATCTGCCTGCCTCTGCCTCCTGAGTGCTGGGATTAAAGGCATGCACCACCAACACCCGACTGCTAACCAACTTTTATAAGTGCTGTCTCTAATGTCCTGGCCTGAGTTCATAAAAGATGGTGGATGCAGGCACAAGGTACTCCCGGGGCAAGACAAATGGGCAGCTTTGGGACCACACATGGACTATCAAAAAGAGACCAAGAGCCCATCTCCAGCTCTTCGGTTCCCAGGTCACCTCCAAGCTGAACCTGTAGGATTTGGGGCCAGGGAGAAACATAGTTCCTGAGATGGAGTCAAAAGGAAGGTACTCACTGCTGGCCAGGGATTTCCCAGAGATCAAGTGGACCAGTCCCTCCTTCTGAAACAGCCTCTCCACCAGAGAAATGGGACAGAAAGGTGCCGGGAAGGAAGTCATGTGCTCTCTCTTGCGGTGTGCTTGGACGTGGGTCAAAAGCATCTGGGATCTCACCATGAATAGCTTGGTCTGAGGGACTGCTCAGGCAAGCTTTCTCCTCTTGCTCACAGACTCTGAGCCCCAAACTGAGGGGTCCTTGGCCTGTGCAGGTCCACTACTGCAGGCCCCCTGAAGTAAGGTGTGCAAATGCTGGGTTTTGCCAAACAGCCCTGTCGTGCCTGGCTCCCACAGCCTTCCGAGTCCAGTCCTTTGTCCTCTCCACAGTTACAAATGGCCTGTTTATTTGTGTGCTACTTGTAATGCCCAATGTCCCCTTTAACCCTAGTGTCTGCAAGGTCGACTGGTTTTTCTCTCCACTCTTTTCACTGTGCTCAAAACACGGTAAGCACATCACATAATCTCTTTCCTCAGAGTCATTTCATGTACAAAACGTTGTGCCCATTTTACAGGTGAGGAAAGTAATATTTATATGCAAAGGAGAAACATAAGATTCAGTTACAGATATATATATATATATATATATATATATATTATATATATATATATATCCTATTTCCTTCCATGCTCTACTATGACTCTAGTAAGATTAACCCAACAAAAGCAGCCCCTTAAGTTGAGGCCCTTTGCATAGAAGCAAATACACAAAGAACATTCTTTGGGAGTAGAGGAGGGCGAGCATGGTCCCTTTAAGACTGAGAGCAATTCAGAGGGGGTTATCTCAGCTAATAGTAAGGGCCACAAGCATTAGTGACCTAAGCAGGTGCTAGATCTGAGGCCAAGGAAGAAACAGGATGCTGAGGACCCACTCTCTACGTGGGGATCCTCCAGTGACAGGGAAGGAGACAGGGCAAGATTATCTGCCCACCAGGAATATCCCAGGTGGCAAGCAGCAGGGTGCAGTGAGCCCAAAGCCAAGGATCCAAAGAGTGCTCACATTGGGTGACAAAGTTCCAGGCTGAGTCTAGACCTGCCTGATGTGTGGTCCCAGCTCCAGCTCTTACCAGTGGCCATGCTGAAGTACAGGGTGACAGGGTGACGGTACCCCATCCATGCTGCTCTGAAGTAGGAGGTGACAGGGTGACGGTCCCTCATTCTATGCAGGAGATAAATGAGGTTCACTAGGACAAAGCACAGTGCAGGAGACACTGAGCCTTCACAGTGCTAGCTAGTTTGCTTCAAAGCCAGGTGTGACATCTCCCTCGGTCTGTAGGAGCTGCAATGGGTAAGGCAGTCTGCAGAAGCAAGAGGGTGGCTAACGGGGAAGGCAGATCTTGACAGAGGGTTAAGCTTAGACCCCAAAGCATTTCATTTGGAGGTCGGTACCCACATAACCACCATGACCTCACAGCCAAGCTCACACACTCACACGGAGTCAGTGCTCATTGCTCACAGGCATGAAAGCGTCTAACGGGTCATGTGGGACCCTTGCATGCTCCTGCTCTTAGCCGGCTGTCACTCATGTGATGTTTCTTTTCTCTGTTCCATGTCACTGTGCTGTGAAAACATGGGACTCTATAATTGACATTCACTGTACAAACTTATACATATTCGTTAACATACAGTCTGCTCACGCCGAAAATGTGTTGACACATTTCTTCCCCAGCTTGGTCTGAAGATTGAGTCAGTCAACTGCAAAGCACTTGGAGGAGTGTTGAGCAGATAGAAGAAGTTTTCTCTATCAGTGTTAGACGTTGTGAGCAGAGAGAACACTGCATGTCAGTAACTGTGTATCTCCAGGGCCTGGCTACCATGCTAAGCCTGCTCGATGTCCCAGCAGAACTGTCCGTCTGGCACTGGCAAAAGATCACAAACTGGCAATCACAGGACAACCTGAAGTAGTCCAGCAAAGGAAGTTCATCCACTCCTGACATGCTTGCAGAGAGGGTAGACACACTTAACAGAGAGAAGCCGACATAGTAAGGAGCCCTTTAACTTGACCTGACCCACAATCAGGGCCAGAGTGAGGGTGCTTTGGAGCAGACAGTATTAGATGTGATGCGGTCTGTGTATGGAGGGCCATAGGGCTTGAGTGCCATCCATTTAGCAAAACAGAGAGGAAAAAGACTGAAGGAGAAGGCCAGCAGAGCAAGCAAACCCATAGGAAAGAGGAAATGTTCCCCAAACAGCAGAGAAGCAGGCAGCAGGCTAATCCCTGCTGTGGTTTGTCCCCCCCACACACACCGCACCCCCTATGCCCCTTAAGTGATGTAGAAGAGCAGGAATCACTCTGGTGAGCCCCTCAGACCTTCCCAGGAAGGTCACTGGAGCCCCACAAAAGCAACTCCTGGGGAACCCACAGAGTAGAGGACAAGGAGAGACCTCCATCTGAGTAGAAGACTGTGCAATGGAGCTATCCATTGTGGCCTTCTGCCACAGACAACAAAGTAGAGACCATCTATATCCAAGCATTTAAGAACTGCGACAACAGGAGAGGCACCCCTGGGAATAAAGATAGTGACTAAGTATGGTTAGTCCTTAACCTATGACGGGCATGTGGGCACTGGGGACGGACTTAAGAAACCCAAAGTAGCTGGGCATGGCGACACACGCCTTGAATCCCAGTGCTTGGGAAGCAGAGGTAAGCAGATCTCTGTGAGTCTAAGGCCAGCCAGGGATGCATAGTAAGACCCTATCTCAAACAAATAAAACACCCAAAGTAGCATGAAAGAATTCTTTCCCATATTCTCTTCTCCTCAGCCACCTGAGGATCTGACCTAACAATTAGGCCCCTTCACCTGTCTTTCACCCACCCTGGACCCCAGCCCTATTCTGTAGGAGACGGATGGATCCCAGAGCACTCTATCAGATGCCAGCTCAGAAAACGCCGCCCTGCTGAGGATATGGTGGCATTGGGACAGTCACGGTACCTCCAACACAGATCTCTGTCAAACTGGGAAGCTAACTCGGACACGATGTACTCAGCTCATAGCTTCTCCTTTGTTCTGTTATTTTGCCTGATTATGGATGGAAGGACTTGGACTCTTATCCCTCAACAGCATATTTGAAGGTCACGTCCCAGCTGTACATCAGAGTCAGGGATGTTTCAAGTGAAAGCAACTGGGTTTTTTTTCTCTGAGCTGGGGTGACAGATGGCAGATGTCTAAAGAGTATGCAGACATCAAGAAGAATTTCTTGGGGGTACAAACAAAACAAACTCCTGCACCAGCTATAATAGAAACACCCCTGACTTCATTCACCCAAGCTGCAAACATCTTCTGCCCAAGAGCTTGCTTTTCCATAGAGTGTCAAAGTCTCGGCTCTCTCTTCTTGCTTCCTCTACCTTCCTCTACTTGTTCTGTGTTCCATTTCATTTCTTTCCCAGACTCATCCTATCCCCACGTCTAAAGCCAATGTACCAAGAAACTGGTCTCCGTGTCCCTAGTTGCCCAAGTACCTGTATCCTTGATGCTTGAGGAATTATTTCCAGTCAGTTGACTAGCAAAGCTGTCCCAGACGACTTCAGAAGAAGACAGCCTCGAGCGTAGGTAGTGAAAAAGCTCCTCTGGTGGCCTATTTGTGTGGCTGGAGGCTGGAGGCCTTTGGGTGCACGGCAGTAACCCCAGAAAAGCACCTCAGGCAGCAGCCAACACTCCCAGGGTGGTTTTGCAACAGCAGAGGAAAAGGGAGACTCTTTCATCAAATAATAACCAGCCAGAGATAAGGCCTGCTAGGCTGAGCTTAATCAGCCAATCACAAGCTTGAGAGCATGAGAAGAGGCAGACCCAGGTTCTGGAGCCAGTTTTAGGGCTTGTTATAATTTAATGATGCTGCATGGGGGTGGGGTGGGGGTTGGGGTGTCTCCTTGGCTTCGACTGGTGGGGATTTCTTAACCAGAGAGCGAAGCTCTGAGGGCAACAGCCCATTCTCTATGTGGGGCAGCTTCGCTGAGCATCATAGGGTCACAGGAAGCTCTAGGCTCCCAGCCTGGCTGTGGCTACCTTGCCAAGAGTTCTTTCTCACTGCCTCTTGGAGGACTGGGAAGGAGACATGAATGGAGCTAAGCAATGTATGGGGTCAACAGAGGGTAAGCATGTTTGACACTGGGTATGCAGCTCCCCTTTGGTGATGTTAATGAGGTCAGAGACACCTTGGGGACTTTAGCTCACCCCTTTGAGATGGTACCTGCATTCCATACTACCTTCTCTATTTAATTTTTTTTACATTCCAATCCCGGTTCTCCCTCCCTTCTCTCCTCCCACTCCCCACCCCCACCTCCTCCCATCTGCTCCACGGAGATGGTGAGGCCTCCCCAAGGAGGTCTTTTAAGTCTGACCATCATCTCGTTGAGACAGGACCAAGGCCCCTCTCCACCCCCACACCCCTGTGTCTAGGCTGGGCAAAGTATCTCTCCATACAGAATGGGCTCCACTAAGTCAGTTTGTGCATTAGAGTTAGATCTTGGACCCACTGCCAGTGGCCTCATATATTGTCCCAGTCACACCATTGTCACCTATAGTAAGGGAGTCTAGTTAAGTCTTACACAGGTTCACCATTTGTCAGACCTGAGTCAGTGACCTCTCACTAGCTCGGGTCAGCTGACTCTGTGGGTTTCCCCATCACGGTCTTGACTCCTTTGTTCATATTGTCTCTCCTCCCTCTTTTCAATTTGATAGTACCTTCTTGGTGTTAACATTCCTGTTTGTAGTGATGGGGACTCCCCATCTGCCCAGCCATTGCAGCCATGTTTGTTCCGAGGTAGTATTGATCTTTTAAGATAAAAGACTTATGGTAAAGAAGATGTGCTCTGGAGGCTCAGCTGGCCTGGAGTTACATATCGGCATTGCCTCCTGCTAGCCCTATGGCCTGACTGCAGAAGCTAAATGCAGGGCACTTCCCCCAACTCTAGAAATAGAAACCTTTAACTGTGTTGACATGCTACAGCTGAACACTGAAAGAACTCACAAGAGGGTCCCCTCGCCTATTCTAGAGCGTTCTAAAGATAACTGCTCCTCGCTTCTCTCCCACATCCCTCCTCACCAACTCCCAGCATTCAAGAGCTCCTGCCACCACACTCTACCCAACCCCTGATCTACTTGTGTTCTCTGTGGATTCTCCTATTCTAAATATGTATCGTAAAGGCTGTCATAAATATGTCACCTCCATACATTGCGTCATTCACTTAGCATAATGCTTTCAAAGTCCACTCCTTTCCCTTCTATTGAGAGAAATATCCATTCTATAAACATATTACGTCCTGCTTGCCCACTGATAAAGAATTTTTTGCTATTATGAATAATGATCGTGGGATATGCACAGGCAAGTGTTCCTTACCCTTCACCCTCAAAATCACTGGGGGACAAGAAGGAGAAGCAGGTGACAGAACCAGCCACCGAAGGGCTTTTCTCTCAGCAGAGGTGGAACAACACAGCGGTAGTTGGGCCTTGGCACATATATCCAGATTACACATTCATTTCCATACCCACCCTCCCCGCTCTGTGAACCATGGCAAGACAAAGGGACATTTTGCCATTTCAAGGGGCTGGCCGTGGGAAGCCGGCAAGTTGAGTGATTTACAAAAGCTACCCACCCAGGAATCATAACCAGAAGTTTTTTGTCCTTTTTACTCTGGTTCCTCACACATAAACATCTCCTTGCTCTTGTCCAGAGTCAGCCTTGGCTTTCAGGATGCTTAGCTCAATGTGAGAAAGATGATTCTTCTAAAGTGGAGAGGGGAGTCAACAGTTGAGAACCGTGACTAAAGGTTTTTACATAAGGCTAGTGGGGATGAAATGCCTTGTCTTAAGGCTCAGAGCCGGGAGCTCTTCAAGGTTCAGTGTCTTCCTCCTGGATACCTCTGGCCCAGGTTGCCTTCCTCCTTGCAACTGGCTAAAGGCAGTGCTTCCCCTAATGTTTTGGTTGTTCAACCAACATTTGGAAACTCTGGGTAAGTCTCTGTAGATTAAGCTGAGATAGGGTGAGGTGACCTCCTGCACAGCAGGGAGGTCCCTGATGTAGACCCCGTGACTGGGGGAGTCTGAAGATGTAGGGTGAAAAGGCTCTGGAGAGCCAAGGAGCAGAAGAGAATGCAGAGAAAATCTCTATGGGGAGAGACCAGGCTGAGCTGAGCTGAGCAGGGGAGAACAGGTAACAGGGGCCAGATGCAGGCCACTCCTGAGTTGAGACTCAGGGCTTTTCATCGAGGCTAAGGATGACAGAGCAGGTGCCAGGCCACTGTGAGTACCAAAGGTCTTGGACCACCATGCAGTTCACAGAGCCTGAACCCTGGATTATTGCATCATAGTCATGCCACTTTCTTTGATTTCCATTTATTTATTTAGGCCCATGACTTGCAGCATTCAAAGGCATCTGGCTAGTCATTATCAGAAAGGAAATCAGTTGGTCCTGCTAGCTCCAGGCCCTGATTTCCTGCAATATCTGTGCAATCTTTTGGAAAATCAAATTTGGAGCATGAGGCAATAGCGGGCATCAGGATTCAGAACAGGGCCAGCAAGGTCAGTAGGCCCATCTTGGGGTAGAGAAACAATAGCTTTCAGGACTCACCTAAATCAATGCTTCTTAGTCACAGTCTCATCCATAAAAGCTCCATGGAGGACTCAGGAATTTAAAACCATTTCAGAGCATGAGAAAGCAGAATGTAGAAGTCAATTAGCCTGCCTGAGCCTATCCCATCAGTCCATGTGTGGAGGAGCTGAAACTTGACCCAAAGTCTGTGTGACTCAAATCCACAACATTCTCATGCCCATCTCATGCTGACACCCTAAGAGTTCTTGTAAATCTTTTTACTTGTGTGTGTGTGTGTGTGTATGTGTGTGTGTGTGTGTGTGTGTGTGTGTGTGTGTGTGTGTGTGTGTGAGTGAGAGAGAGAGAGAGAGAGAGAGAGAGAGAGAGAGAGAGAGAGAAACAGACAGACAGACAGACAGACAGCATGCTCTTGTCATGGCACACATGTGGATTTCAGAGGTCAACTCCTTCTGAGAGTTGCTTCTCAACTTGTCTGAGTCGGGGTCTCCCCGGCTGTCTCTGCTACTGTGTGGTGTACTCTAGTCTGGCTGGCTCCCAAGCTTCTGGGCGAGCCTCTTGTCCCTGAGTCCCATCTCACATCACAGGAGGTGAGCTGTGATAAGGGCCACATCTGGCTTTCTACATGGGTTCTGGGGATCAAACTTGGGTTTCAGGCTTGTGTGGCTGGGCTTTTCCTGGTGACCCATCTTCTTGGTCCCACAAGAGTTTTTTGGGTTCATTTTTCTGTCTACTGTACAAGCTTCCACCCACTTCCCTTCTCTTTCAATGACTTTTATATAACCTTCAAAATCACTAATCATTTGTATGTTAATATATAACTGTATACCTTGATTTACATACCTACAGACACTCATCTTTATGAGAACACCTCTTTACACACAAGCACATGTCTCTCTGTGTGTGTGAGTGTGTGTGTGTGTCTGTGTGTGTGTGAGCGCACACCACATCTTTAACCAGATATGTTCTGTTGCCCTCAGAGAAAGGTACAAGTGTCTTCAGTTTTAATTGCTGAGACTCTGCGAAGAGCTTGGGATAGTGGGCATGTGGCAGGCTTCTTGTTTTGTTCTGTTTGTTTTCCCAAGACAGAGGTCTCACTATGTAGTACTGGATGTCCTGGAACTCTCTATGTAGACCAGGCTAGCCTTGAACTCACTGAGATCAACCTGCCCTTTGATGTGGGCTAAATTGTCACTGACCCAGGATGGGTACACACACATTCATACACAGTAAATGTGTAGATTACCCAATACACCACAATGTCAGAAGCATCTAAGCCTTAGGCAGCTAATGTAGAATAAATACGGTAAATATAAATAAATAATGTAGAATAAAAATGGTTCTGATATGTCAAGTGCGGAATAGTGGGGTCTGAAGGACAGCGGAGGATACTGCTGACTATTGCAAGGGAAAATGTGGGGTGTAATCTCTCTAACGTCAAGAGAGGCTGGCATGTCAACTGATCTGAAGTCTCCATTTATTTTATTCCTGGCAACTATTCAAAGAAAATACTTTCCAAAGTCCAAAAGCCCACACAGATTTGCAAGGTTACACTCACCCATGGGTTGCTGGTTGTCCCTGCTCCCTCTTTATCTTTTATGGACAAAATGTGCATTGTGCTGACATACTGTCAGCTCCTGAAGGTGACTGGGGGTTCTCCATGAACCACGAGAGCCAGTCCTTCTGATTGTGTGTGATTCTGACACTCCCTCCCTCTGTCTACTCTCACCAAAGTGTGGTCAGACAACCTCCTACGTCAAATACCGGCACTAAATAAATGGATTTATAGGATCAACTCTCAACACCTACTCAGAAATTTGTATTATTTTTGAAACAGGATCTAATTAGTCCAAGCTGATCTTGAACTTGCCATGAAGCTGCTTGCTAGTGGGGTCAGACCTGGTTCTAATGGGCGTGGCCTCCCATCCCCAACAGACCACTAAAGAATCAGATAATAGGGAAAAGCAGAAAAGGGAGGGAGGTTGACTCAATATGGCCACACTCGGAAAAGGAACCAACCAGTTCCATGATGCTTCCTCATGAAATTCATCTTCTGGGCCCTGACTTGGGGTTTAGGTTTAAATAGAGGCACGTAAAGCTAAGCTGGTCTGCTCAATGCGTGGTCCCACCACCATCAGTGTCTCTCCTGCAAGGAGCTCTCGGGTTGTCAGGGCCATGTGAAGTCTCCTACTGGACAAGCTCCACCCTAGCTGGCAGAAGCTCCAACCTTCTTCTCCCAACATGAGAGTTTGGGGGAATTCCACTGGGGGGGTCTACTTTTTCAGGGGTCTGAGAGACAGATAGAGGGGCCCAAGCATCTCTTTAGAATATCTTTATCCCTGAGGACACAGTTACATGCCAGAGCCCCATGTCCCTCTGACTCTACATCCTCAGTACTGAGATCACAGAAATCTTGGCCAGAAGCCTGGCCAAGAAATTTTAACAGGACCATGCACATATCCTGAAACACACTAATGTTAGGGAACCATGGGCTCTAGGCTCCGAAGGGCCATGGATATCAAGATAAAACATTCAAGTGTACCATGGATTCTCTGCAAAGGACATGGAGCAATAGCACAAATCAACTTTGCTTCTAAACAGATGGTCCCAGCCAATCATTTCACATCACAGAAGAGAGCATCTCTGACTGAGGTCCATCCAGGTCCTGCCCGCCTGAGAATCACCTTGACATCCTGTCAGAGCACTGGTCTGTGGCTCTTCTGCTTTACAGTTTCTCGTATGTGTTACACCCATAGTAGGGAATGAAACTCACTGGTGACCATGGGCTAGGCTAGGAACTTTATACAAACTACAACAAAAGCCTCTATATTATAGATGACAGCTAGAGGTTCAAGAGTATACAACACATCACAGAAGTATCATGGATGTATTTTTTTTAAAAAAGAGCATCTTTACCTTTCACAGATGCATACCATAATATTCACCAGGGAAATAAGAGAATGTCTGGGATTTATCACCAAAATAATAACGGAGAGATGTGAGTGAGGCCAAAATGAAATAAAATCTGCCATAGGAAATGTTTGTGGTTATTGTGAGTGATGGGCATACTTAAGGCCCAGTGTGATTTATTATTCCATATGTTCTTCATTTTCTATATGCATATTTTCTATTAGCTTATAATTTTAGAAAATAAAGGACTTTATCCCTACCTACCTCTTCATCATGTGTTCCAGAACTTGGTAAATACATGGTTGCTAACAAATGGCTTGCTCATTGTTTGCGCCTAGCTACATTCTAGTTATTAAGGGTCCCACAGGAAGCCAAGCCTCTTGGCACAGGCCCATAACCCCAGCTTCTCTGGAGGACTGCAAATTTAAAGCTAACCTGGGCTAAAGAGTGAGTTCAGGGCCAGCATGGACAACTGATGAAGCTTACAATTCAGAAAAGTGAAAAGGAGAGCTGTGGTTAGAGTCTGTACAAGGCCCTAAACTCAATTTAGGTTACAGTGGGAAGGGAGGGAGGAATAATCCCACAAGAGGCTACACACGTTTCTGGAGACTGCTCTTAGTGACTCATTAGTGACCATAGCTCCTTCATAGCTTGTTTATAGTCAGTCAGATGCTGGCTAATAAAATCACTTAATGTAGCATGCAAGATGGCACTTAGTTCAGAGAGGCCTCGTTTAGATTTCTGCCAGCTAGGCTACCACACAGCTGAGTCAGGCTTTAGGAAAGTGGCACACTCTGCACTGAAGGTATCAGAGCTCTTGGTGTTTCTTAGGTAAATGATTAACAGGTGTTTATTATGGGGGCACTCAAGCAATGACGATAAACAACCACCGCGCTCTTCCTGCTCCTGAGGATGCAGTCTGCCCTCTGGATGCTCCAACCACAACCCAAGAGAGCGAGCCAGCCCCTCCTCTTCCTTATAAGGGGTCAAGTCCACACACCCGAAGCCATGCTCCTAGGATGTGGCTACTATCCCAAGTCCTCTGGCAAAGCAAGATGCCACTACGTGCTTGAGAGACCGTCAATTAGAGACAAAGGGCTGAAGGCAACTCATGGGCACAGGAAAGCCTAACATGATACATGCCCACACATGCCCCCCCTATGTCAAATGGGGACACCTCAAACTTTCCACTTGGGGTCCTTCTTTGAATGCCTAGAATGCCTTGTTCCTGACACCCGACTGTACTGTTGCCCATCCGTTTTTATTATTGCCTTCACCATCCATCAACACCTCTTTGCCTGCTCGGGTCTGCATCTTTGGCATTCCCAACTAGAGCATATGCTCCCTGGAGATAGGAACAATGGCCCTCAGATCTTTGTCATCTCCAGTCCCAGCACAGAGCATGGTCTAGGAAGCACAGGTAAATGATGGATGCCACAGCAGGTTCAAGAGGCCTCTTCAGGTCACCTGCTACAGGAGCACAGCTGACTGACAGCCTCTCGGCACTGTCCCTTTGGGTCCACCACAGCTCAAGCCGATTCTGTTCAGTGGCTGAACATAGGGATGGAGTCAGCCCTCCTCTGCCACTCATGTGCACATTCATACGTGCGTGTGCAAGGGCACACACACTCACCATCACTCATCAGACACCATATTGCTGCAGTTTGGGGGCACTCCTACACAGTCTGTCTCTCCTCCTTTGTGTTCCTTGGACTCCTGCCTGCTCTGTGGTCCATGTGCACCCATCTCTGTTTCCTCCCCCTCGCTCCTGCATAAGCATCTCTCTCGGTGGACAAGAGCAATCAACTCCTCTTTGGTGTTAGCCTCTCAGGAGCTAAAAACTGTTGAAGACTTGCTAATGTGCCTGAACTTCACCAATAACAATGGACTTCCATGGCCTTTCTTCCTCATAAACCAATTCTCTTAACTTCACACTTTTCTTTTTCATATTCAATGTGAACTTCTTGTCCTAAAACAAATTAAATAAATTCTTCTGCAGTAAACTTCCACTTGAGTTTGTTTTTGAGACAGGGTCTCACTATGGAATACTAGCTGGGCTTGAACTCAAAGTAATCCTCCTGCCTCGAGCTCCTGAGGCTTCTATTTTGAAGACCTATGTGTCAGTGTATGCTCCAAGGCCGTGGCTGAAGAGAGGGCTCCATACTGCTATCCCATAGACTGGGGTTATCTTCCCAGAACCCACATCCGGTAACTCACTGCTACCTACTCCAGTCCTGGAGGATCTGGTGTGCTCCTCCTCTGGTCTCTGCATGACCCTGGATTCATTTGGAATTAAAGATGTGTGCTAGACAGTCTGGTCTTATAATGCTTTCTTTTCTTTTTAACTGAGTAAATATTTTCTGAAGATGCAACTGTAAACAACACAAAACACACACACACACACACACACACACACACACACACACACACACACACACACACCACATCCTTAAAACTGAAATAATACAATTCAAAAAATAATAAAGGCTCTAAACTACTCCAATGCAGGGTTGGTAAACTTTGGTGCAAAGAGCCTAGAGATAAATATTTTAGGCATTGTGGACTACAGTGTTTCTGGTGACTACTCAACTTCTGTCACACAATGCAAAAGCTGCCCAAAATTGTGCATAAGGGAGTATGGCTGTGTCTGGATAAAACTTGATAAAAATGAAGCTAGAACATTGTATGAGCATGAGACGGTCCTGGTCAAGGAGCTTCAGTTTGCTGACTTTTGCCTCAGAGTCATGGAATCTTATCATTAAACAAGTTCATAGGTATCATACTAACAACGGGTGCCCAAACTGTCCCTCGGACACTCATGGCAGACATGACTAACCAATCAGGAGCACCCTCGTGCAGGGCTAGAGGCAGCCTCTGAATCCTCCTGGACCTAGGTCTAGAGTGAGGCAAAGGTGCTAGTGTGTGGGTGTCTATTGGTGCCCCACCCCAATCCTGTTCTGTTTCCACAGCTCACAACTGAGAAACAGAGGCCCGTGGTCCAGTAACAATAAAGATAAAGGTAACCTGAAATGCATAGGGACAACTTCTCCAATGGTAAGCATGCTGCCCTAGAGCTAAAACCTGGTCATTTACACTTTTTAATAAGAAAAGTTTAAATCATTTTACACCAGGTGGTCTCAAAGGCTGTCTTAGCACACTGTCCCGTCCTCCTCTCCCTCCTCCCTAGAAGGTGGGGCTCCATTCTGCTGGTATGAATAGGTGTTTATTCTGTTTCTCATGAGCAGAAAGCGGGGCAGGCTCCCTGGCCCCCTCTTCCACAGGGCCATCCAAGTGGTGAGAGGCAGATGCAAGCTGCCGCCTTCTCTCCAAGCCAGTGTCTGTGTCCAGGGCCAAGACACAGTGTTCTGCACTCTCTTCCCCTTGCAGCTGTTTGCCACCACATTCTGGAAAGGCATTTCCTCTCTTGCATCAGCCTCTTCACCAGCAAGATCAAAGCCTTCGGTAAACTATGCAGCTTCCTGGTACTGAAAAATCCTCTCTCCTGCACCAGAAAGCCACGCTCCTTACAAATAATAAATTTGCCATCTGGGTCCAGTTATGCCTTCTGGGAACTAACAGTAACCATAGTTTCTCCACAGTTAAGGTACACATGCATAGGCACCCCAAATTCCCCAGTCTGCAGGATCACCTCTTTTTATTAACAAAACAGTCAATACTATATTCCTCAAAAGGAATTGCTGGCCTGCAGTTAACGCCTGCTTTTAGATGACTTCAGCTGGTAAGGGCTTCCCCAGTGGCCCTATGTGGGTGACAGCTTGGTTGCCTGACAAGGAAGTTTCCAAGAAGTCCCTCGAAGACAAGGGGCTGCAACATGGCTGATAGCTTCCATCCTGGCAGGCAACACGAGCTGTGTTTTCACAGTAAGTCATTAACCGTGTTCCCGTAGCACAAATAGCTCAAAGTTGCCCATGGCTTCAGGATTCCAGAGGAGAGCTGAGTACTGGACGATGTCTTCTTCCTTCTTTTTCTCCTCCTCCCTTTCCCCTTCTTCCTCCTCCTGCCTCGCCCTCGTTCCTCTTCCTTCTTCCTCTCCTTCGAGCCACGTTTAGATTTTGTTATGTGTGTAAGTGCTCTGCTCACATGCATATCTGTAACCCTGTGCACCCTGGAACTGGAGTCAGGGTCACTTGTGAACAGCCTTCTGGGGACCAAATCTGCAAGAACAACCAGGGCTCTTCACCACTGAGGCATCTTTCCAAGGACCCTGCCCAAGAGTCACTGTCTTGTAGAGAATAGACTCTTGAAGCTGGGGGCTATGGAGTAAAGTCTTAAAAAGCTACAGACTAAGGTTCAAATAATTAGTGCTCTGGGTCACCTAGCCGTGTCTGTTACCAGGTGTATATGCTGACATCTCCCTTTGTCCCCACCCCCCACATGGCACCCGCCAGACTGATTTTCCTCCCACAGTGTCTGTGTGTGAGTAAAGGAAAACAAATTGTCTTAGTTGGGACTTCTATTGCGGTGATGAAACACCATGGCCAAAAAGCAAGTTGTGTGGGGGGAGGGGGAGGAGCTTTATTTGGCTTATGATCCCACATTGCTGTTCATCATCAAAGGATGTCAGGACAGGAACTCAAACAGGGTAGGAACCTGGAGGCAGGAGCTGATGCAGAGGCCATGGATGGGGAGCTGCTTACTGGCTTGTTTCCCAGGGTTTGCTTGGCCTGCTTTCTTATAGAACCCAGGACCACCCGCCCAGGAATGGAACCACCCACCTTGGGCTGGGCCCTCCACCACTGGTCACTAACTGAGGAAAAGCCTTACAGCTGGATCTCATGGAGGCATTTCCTCAGCTGAGGCTCCTTCCTCTGATGACTGTAGCTTGTGTCAAGTTGACGCACAAATGATGTAAAGTGCCAGCCTCCTCCTCCCCACTCTCACCTGTTTGTCTCCTTCATCTGCCATCATTTTCCTCAACTTTACAAACCACCATGATCACTCACGAATTGCTCCATAAAATGGCCCCGAGGGCTAGTTTGGCTCTGTCCCTCCGCCAGGATGTCAAACGTCTTGCAGGAAGCAAGCACTCATTACTTTTTCCTGCTCAATGTAGTATCTCTGCCATCTAGAAGGAAGCCTGACACAAGATGGACTTTCTAAATCCACATCACAAACCAGCACAGGGGTCACAGAGGCCACAACTCTGGAGCCAGGCTCAGACACTGCCTCCTCCAGGAGCTCCTGTGATGCTCCCTCTTTGATCTCAAGAGCTTTTTACCAAAGCCCTACTGTGTGCTGAATTCCATGCTAGACACTGAGTGTATAGATAAGACAAAGTCCTCCTCCACAGCTTCGACTGTCACTTTGCATAAGCAAAGTGTCCAGCTTGGGTTTCCAGTTGTTTCCTAAAAATAGGGATTTTGTCCAGTCCCTTTTTCTCTCCTCTCTCCTCCCCTCCCCTCCCCCATCCCATATAGTGTGTGGGGGGGGAGGGGGCTGGCACTGCCTGAACCCTGACCATATGTTAACACAGGATAGCTATGCTCTTCTGTGATTAGGTGTGTCCTGCATGGGTTGGGGGTGGGGTCAGAAGGGGGAAGTGAAGACAGAGCTCCGGGGTAAGGATTCCCAGAGGAGTGGTCCTCCATAGGGAATACTTCCCAGGCCTGGTGTCAACCCTCTGACTTGGGGTGAAGTATCAGCAGGCCTACTGTGAGCCCTGTGAGCTTGGGAAAGCCCTCTCCCTCTAGTGACGATTCTGTATCAACAGCAGCAAATGTTCACCTAAACGGGCTCTCAGGCTGTTCTCACCCATGAGTGCCTGCCATGACGATCCTTGCTAACCAGCGCTCCTCCCTCCCTGCAGATGGCCCTGACATCTCAGTCATGAAACCGAATACAGGGTTAAAAACGCTCTTTCCATAAGGGATGGTCCATTGAACTTGTACTTTGACTTCAAACTGTTAGAGGATGAGGGAGCATACGAGAGCTCAGGCATTTCTCTGTCCCTGCTTCTCCATCCACACCTAATGCATTCTGAACACTTGTCTACTATGCTCTCCCTGCCGGGGCCACCTCCCCCCAGAGCCCAACCATCTGCTGTCCTCATTCCTCTCTTGCTCAAGTGACTTATCTGATTGCCAGAAGGGCGAAAGCCCATTAGGCTCTTGCACTCACGGAGAGACCTTGACTTACGGCCCTCTGGCCTTCTCCAGTCAAAAGGCAATGATACTCACATCTTGAGCAACTTCTCCTGTTATCATGCTGATCCTGGCTGCAAAAGATGAACCGAGCTGAGAAAAGAGGTCAAGACCCTTGAACTGTTGGCTCTTGTCACAGCTGCACACGGACAGGGATAATTCAAGGCTCCCTGCCCTCATTCCCAACCATTGCCCAACCACACACAAGGAGAAGTACACAAAGAGTTCCTGCAGGCTTTTGGAACCACAGTCTAGATTGATTTGTTCTTATGGCTTGTTGGGTAACTGTGCTGACCTCTTCCCTCTTCGCCAGGCCATGAGGCTCCCTGCTGACCCACAGCCCATCCAGACAGGCAGGAACACCAGCCCCTCGATTCTAAAGATCTGAGATTCACAGTGCTCCCACAGAGTACAGCCCCCTTCCCAGGCATGATGAGACATGAGTATAGCCAATACTTTCTCACTAATCACTTCCAGATCTTTCCCAACACAATCTTTCTTTCAAAATTAATCAGGTCACCCCTAGCTTCAGATGTGTCTGTAGCAACACACCTGAGTGATTGAGTGGTGGCTGGAAATGCACTGAATCAAAGTCTGTGACTGTGTCATTTTGTCAGATGTGCTTAATTTTTTGAAAAACAAGCATTTTGTGCTTGTGAGTTCTGCAAAGGTATTTAAATGTATAGGATATATAATGCAAAGAGCTTTAGGGTGTCCATGCCTGTGCCGTGAACTACCACCAGCAGCTGGCTAACTCTGCTGCCATCTGGGCTGAGATCCAGAGCTTTGAGTTAGTCCACCCCAACATCTTCTCTGTCTACATGCTGCTGTGGTCCATGGAGGAGCCAGTGCTGCAGAGCCGTATCCAGGAGCACATCATTGCCATCAAAGATGAAAACCTGAAGCATGACTGTGATAGAAAGTGGCAGCGGCCTCCAGCATGTGTTGTGAGACCTTGGAGCAGCTCTGAGGAGCCTGAGAGACCCATGGAGGATCCAAAGGGAGATGCAACAGCAGAGAAGGAGTCTGCAGAGCCTACAGTATCCCTAGAACAAGCAAAAATGGCAGGCCCTGTGGGAAGATGCTTTTAAAAAGTGGGACTCACAAATCCAGTGGAATTGTGATGGTCCAGTATTTATGGTGCTTTGGAAATAAAAAACCTTGATCCAGACCAATGACTTGTAATGAGCATTTGCATGTTTGGGCAAAAAATACACTGTGTGACACACTGCTGTTTGCAGTGCCACTTCAATGAACAATATTCAATGGAGAGATGGGAAAGATGGAGAAACAGAGTAGAGCAGTGTGAGCACAGTGGAGAGAGACGGAACTAGAGATGCTATAGAGGCGTCAGGCATGGAAGAAGGCTGTGGTGGACAGTAGAGAACGCTGTTGCCAAGTAGGGATGATAGGGTGGTGTGCAGCATCCTGGAGCTCTCACAGGCTCTGCCCCAAAACATACAGTTGCCCTGGCTCTGAGCAATGACAAGATGTGTGAGATGGAGAAGGGTTCATTTTCTGCATCCATTTCCTCGACAGACTCCCATGGTTATTGGAAGTCATGCTGTTCTATGTAGCCCATGCTGCTGCCCCAGGCTGTGTTAATACCTGAAGTCCTTATTGATGTCCGAGGTCTATGCTGCCACCGAGGGCCATGTCTGTGGTTCTGCTACAGCCAGGGGCCATGTGGATGTCCATGGGCCATGTTGCTACTGGAGGTCATATTGATGTCCATGGTCTGTGCTAACACTGAGAGCCATGATGGTGTCTCAATCAAGGCTACAGCCAAGGACCACGTTGGTGTCTGTGCTCTGTACGTCCACTGGACACCACATTGAGGTCCATGGTCCTTGATGCAACCAGGTCATATGGATGTTTGTGGTCTGTGCTGCCACCTGAAGATATCTTGATGTCCATGGCCTCAGCTGCCACAAGGGCCATGATGGTGTTCATTGTCCATGCTGAGTCCAAGGGCCATGTTGAGGTGCATGGTCCTTGCTCCTGACAAAGACCATGTGGATATCTGTCATCTGTGCTCCTACAGGAGGCCATGTTTATGACCCTGGTCAGTGTTACCACTGAAGGTCATGTGGATGTCCTTGATCTTTGCTGACACCTGAAGCTATGTTGACATCCATGGTCTGTGCTGCTGCCAAGGGACATGAGGTACCAATAGTCCATGCTGTGGTAAAGAGCTATGTTGATGTCCATGGTGTGTACTGCCACTGGAGACCATGCTGGGTAAGTGTGTGTGTGTGTGTGTGTGTGTGTGTGTGTGTGTGTGTACAAGCGCTCAAAGCCCTCATCCACCAAAGAAATGCAAATCAAAGCTGCATTGAGATACATCTGCCTCAACCAGTCAGAATCGCTTCCACCAAGAGAAAAGATATACTAACAAATGCTGGTGACGATGAAAAGGAAAGCAGCCCTGCAGTCTGCGGTGGGGAAATGAACTAGAATGGCCTCATCAAAAGCTGAAAACAGAGCTAACACAGGGTCCAGCTTCCCTGCCCCTAACAGCAGATATGAGGGAATCTATCAGATCACAGAGATGCTGGCACACCGTGTCAATTGTTGCACCATACAGAGCCAAGTTATGTAATAGCCTAGATGTTTAGCAGTGAATGGATGGAAGGGGGAAATGAAACATACAATACACAGTGGCGTTCTCCGTAGCTGAGAAGAAGAAAAAATTAAATCACTTGCAGAAAGATGGCAAGTGGAGATCATGATATTGATTTTAAAAAAAAGAGAGAGAGAAAGACATGAGGGAGCAGAAAGGTTGAGTCAGGCGAAGAATAGAAGATAACAAGAATGGAGACACCATAATAGAGGGAGACATTTTAGGTTTTCAGAGAAATCAGGCACTAGGGAAATGTCTGGAGAGCTGCAAAAATGACACCAGCTAACAATCTAAGCAACAGAGGAGAGGCTACCTTAAATGCCCTCCCCTGATAATGAGATTGATGACTGTCTTATATGCCACCGGATAGCCCTCATCCAGCAGCTGGTGGAAGTAGAAGCAGACACCCACAACTTATCACTGAACTGAACTGGAATCCAGTTGCAGAGAAGGACGAGTGATGAGCAATGGGGTCCAGACCAGGCTGGTGAAACCCACAGAAACAGCTGACCTGAACATCGGGGAGCTCTTGCTCCCCAGACTGATAGCTTGGAAACCAGCATGGGACTGATCCAGACCCCATGAATGTGGGTGTCAGTGAGGAAACCTTGGAAATCTACAGACCTGCTATAATATTTCAGTACTTATCCCTAGCATAGGTGTAGACTTTGGGAGCCCATTCCACATAGAGGAATACTCCCTGAGCCAAGACACACAGGGGTGGGCCTAGGCCCTATCCCAAAGGATATGACAGACTCTGATGACCCCCTATGGAAGGCCTCACCATCCAGGGGGAGCAGAAAGGACATGTGATGGGTAGGGTTTTAGTTGTGGGGGGGGTAGGGGAGGAGGGGAGGGAGAAGGGAACTGGGATTGTCATGTAAAACAATCTTGTTTCTAATTCAAATTTTAAAAAATCTGGGGAAAAAAGAAAATACAAAAGGAAAAAAATATAATATAAAAAACAGATTCAGAAAAACAAATGCCAGATATTCACTCATATGTGGAGTTCACATTAAAAAGAACACACACACACACACGTTTACAGATGTAAGGTGTGAAAACAGCAGAACAATTTAGGAAGAGGAAAAGAACCAGCAGAAAGGAAAGGGGGGACACAAGCAGATAATGGAGGTTAACTATAATCGAAGTATAAGATGAACATGTTTGCAAACGTCATTATAAAACCCATTGTTTTGTATAATGAATATATGCTAGTTTTAAAAGCCTACAAAGATTATCCAAGTCTATAGTCTCCAAAATCTTTACAAATTCTGCAACCAGAAATCGGAGCATTAAAGTCAACACACTAATATCTATTGAGTGCCTGCTACTTACAAGGCACTGTGCTGTAAGTTGATACACAGACCTATGGAACTTAGTCTTCGAGTTCGGTATGTGACATTACAACTGGATTAGCCTATTTTCTGTTAATATGACAAAATACTCTGGGGCTAAATAACATATAGTTTGTTTGGCCTACAATTTTGGAGAGTCTAAGTTGAAGATCCGGTGTAGGTGGAAATTTCCTGTCCCGGCAATGCTCCCAAATAACCATCCAGAAACTTAGCATTCATTGTAAATGCTCAGCTGATAGCTCAGGCTTGTTACTAGCTAACTCTTCCCCAATTTCTCTTATCTACCCTCTTGGCTCACGGCTTGTTATCTCGCTTTTTATGTGTCCTATTTCCTTTGCATGCTGGCGTCTCTTTCCTGACCTCGCCCTTTTTCTTCCTAGAGTCCTGTGTGTCTGGCTGTCTAGCCTATACTTCCCTCCTGGCTACTGGCCAGTCAGCCCTTTATTAACCCAATCCGAGTGACAGATCTTCACAGTGTACAAAAGGGTTATTCCACAGCGATCTGGTGGTCCATCTGTTCAGTCTCTGGAGTGAGGATGCCCTAACTGCATCACAACAACAGCAGAGAATCTGGAAAAGAACCAGTCACTCCCAGGAGGGGCCGCGTTCACTTTCAGGCACTCCCAGTAACTACCCTCAAGAGGCCAACATTAATCCTTCCTGAGAGCAGCAGCCTCAGAGGCTCCTCACCTTGTGCTCAGCCCCTCTTCTAAAGGGTCCCTGGGCCCCAGAACCACAGCACTGAGGAGCAGCCTCCAGCACACACCTCAGTGGAACAAGTCACATCCAACCACAGCTACCACGGATAGCGGTGGGGGTCAGAGAAACTGCACATCCTACATAAAAAGAACGCAAACTCAGCCTCTTGCTGGAAACTCCCACTGAGATAGTTATCCAAGGAGGCTCGAGTACTAGGCTCCAGTTGATGTTTTGTCCTGGTGCAAAGAGCAATAACAAACTAGGCATGAGCAATAGTAGATTCAAACAAATAACGTGTGTGTGCAGGAGGCCATGTTAGAGAGTGTACAACTGCAAGGAACAGAGAGCTCCTGGGGTGCAGCTGACAACTGTGGGGGATATCTTGTCATTACCAGGACTGCCTGGGAGATAGCCAGCTCATAATTGGGGAAGTTACCATGGAAACCATCGATGCTCTCTACTTCTTTCACACTATATCATCTGCTTGTGGACTTTGATTTCAAACTGGCTGAAACATTTGGGACATCACACCCATACCATACCCTGAGGAGAGATTTTAAAAAGGTCTTTCCCTTTTCCTTTTTACATTTTAATTAAATTTGACCTTTGACAAGTTGGTAGATACTTGCAATTCATTCTGGTTACCCTTACCCTATCTCTTCTTATCCCACCCCCACTCCGGCCAACTCCCCCTCCTCCGAACAAGTCCCTTTCCACATTCACGTCCTTTCACTTTATTTTGAGACCCCACTGGTTTAGCCAGGGCTGCAATCATGAACTTGCTTCAGCTACAGTTGTCTGCACCAGGGCTTCACAAGTCTAGGCTTATCAGTGGTTGGTCATGGGGGAAGACGCTGGGGTCCTCCCCTTCCCCAGTGACCCATCACTTATGGAGACCTTCTCCTTTAAAGCTATTGTCTTTATTGGAAAGGACCTTCGAAGGTGTCACCAGGCCAGGCCACCATAGCTGCAAGGGAATGGTATTTTGTATTTTATGAGTTCCAAAAGAAAGGTAGGCAAGGGAGCAGGTTATTAAGTGGGTCCCATGGATCAATAGCATCTGACTCGCAGCACATATGAATCATCTAATAAAATTCATGGGCTTTACACTGTCATACTAAGGCTATCAGTGGCCCCAGTGAGTGCACCATGTGGCCCTGTTTCCTAAAACTAAGTGCTGAAACAAACTATGGGATTTTTTTTAAAGTTTCTTTTTAGCAAATATAACTATGCACAATAGTGGGTATGTCATGATATTTTCATGCTAATATACCCCCTTACTTTCTGATGTCCCTCGCTCAACCCTCTTCCCAAATAGCCATCCTTCTAAATCCCATGTGAGTTTACTTTTCTTGGTGAGTTTCATTGGGGTTACTTATGGAAGCATGAGCAACTTAGCAGTAACTATACCTCTGAAGAAAATCTCTCCCCTTTCCCAGCAACCGCTGTTTGCTTGTAGATCCTCAGGGAGGGGCTAGCCTTGTGAGCTGCTCCCCGTCGATGTGGGGCCTCATTTTGTATGGATCTTGTGCTGGTAAACACAGCTGCTGAGAGTTCAAGAACACAATGACCATGGCATGCCCTAAGACAACATTCCAAACACCCCACCCAGTGCCCTCTTCCCCCCTCCTCGTGTTCTCTTAGCCTTGAGGGGTTGTGTGTGTGTGTGTGTGTGTGTGTGTGTGTGTGTGTGTGTGTGTGTGTGTCACATTAAAGCTGAGCACTCAGCAGCTACTCATTCTCAGCACTTTGACCAATCAGGGGTCTGCAGTAACCACCACAGTCTACAAGGAGCCCCTCTGATCAAATGGGACAGCAGCCCTAACCTGTGGGCAGAAACAGAATGACTCAGGAGGCGGCTCTGCAGGCATATCATGTCTGTCTAACAAAACAACAGCAGCAGCATCCCACTAGAGCATCACTGGGGTTTTAATGAATATATATACATAAGCAAATGTGTCCTATGTATACACTATTGTGTTTTGTTGTTGTTGAAAAAAGTGCTTCACATTGTAGCCCAGGCTAACCTCAAATGCACACTTCTGCCTTAACCTCCTAAGTACTGGGATTACAGGCATGTACCTCCAATCCTCACTAAATATGTATCTTCAGGATCAGCTGAACTTGTATTTTGTGCTAATTGTCTCAGAAGGGTGAATTTTAGTACTTTTTGTTTATTTCCCCATGCTACCTGTTTTACTCTTTTGTTTTGCTTCTTAATTCTAACAGAAGTTTATTCCCTTGTAATAAGTAAGCAAAAATATTCTGAAGACAGCTGGTGGACACTTGGGGTGCCTTGTCATGAGACAGCAGTGTATGTGATATGCTCTTAGCTTTCATAAATATATATATAGAGAGAGCTGGAGTCTGGAGAAATGCCTCCAAATACTGTAAGTACAGACTGACATTTTCATTTTCTTACTCTGCTTTTTTGGTGTTTTCCAAACTGGTCATTATTTACAAGTGAAACAAATGGCATTCATGGGTAGACCAGTTGTTCTCAAGAACCTGGAAGAAACTGAGACACTGGCTTTTCAGAGCAGGAAAGGCAGGAGGGACAGGGAGAGAGAATGAGTGGGAATTCTACTGAGGAACAGGCCTTTTATTGTTTAGACCCAAAAGGCCAGAGTAAAATGTTGACACCTCCCATTTTCTTTCTGCAAAGGCAGTTTCTGCTAAGAAATTCTAAACCCCCTTAACATTCTTTAGGGGATTCTCAAGTCCAGGGCTCAGAGCGATGCATAGAGAGCTATTTGTTCCTGTGTGGAGAAGCGGCTGGGAAATGTGGCTCACAGCTTCAGCAAATGCGGCTACAGGAAGGGGGGCGTTCATGTCACCCAGTCCGCTGAAAGGCTGTCGAGCAGGAAGACAGCCTTGATTTTTGGTGAGGGTGTTAATCTCTATACAAATCCAGTAGCTATTTCTCTCTCTCTCTCTCTCTCTCTCTCTCTCTCTCTCTCTCTCTCTCTCTCTCACCACACACACACACACACACACACACACACACACACACACACATGCACGCACGCACGCACAAAGGAAGGAAGAAAAGAAGAAGGAAAGGTAAAGGGAAGGAAGGAAAGGAGGAAGGAAAGAGGGGAGGAAGGAGGAGTCCCTTCTTGCTCAGAGCTTCCAAAACAACAAGCTAAATTACATGGTCTGGTGAGCAGAAGCAGGCCAGGACTCAATATAAGAGGAGCAGACCAGACCTAGGAGAGGATAAGAATGACCTCAGGGAGAGTAAAGTTTTAGAAGACACAGACACACACACACATCACCTACACTCTCTCTCTCTCTCTCTCTCTCTCTCTCTCTCTCTCTCTCTCTCTCTCTCTCTCTCCTCCTTCCACAGCAGACATTTCTAACCAACACAACTCTTCCTGATGCTCAAAAATCTTAAACTAGCAGTTCAAGAAAGTGTCCCAGTATCCACAGAAGGAGAAATCTTGGTCTAACCCAGACATTCGGGAAAATGGAAGAAGAAGTTACAGCCAAAGTTGGCATGGGAGTTACCCAAGGGAGGGAGACGAAAGCAAGGCCCCTCCAGCACAGTCCATGCGAAAGGTCAGAGGGAGCGAAGGGGTAGGAGTGATTTTCTGTCTCTGTTTTAAGGCAAGGGCTTGAAAGAGCCCCAGAGGGGAGCAAGGGACCAGGAAGGGTCTGGATATGGTGCGGTAGAGGGGGGCAGTTCTGCGGGGCTCAAGCTGGAGAAACGTGGGATCAAGGTCTAGTAACCAAATGGGCAAAGCTGGTCACATGTGGGTCAGGAAGCTCTTCTGGGAACCAGGGACCTGAGGCAGATGGTGTCAGGGAGCCTACAGCCTGGAAGCTGCTAGGAAGAGGACTGGTCTCAAAATTACTGCCTAGCCATGAAGGCAGGAAAAGGGGTGAAGGATGGAGGAGGCATGGGAGCGTGTCTTAGTTAGGGCTTCGGTTGCTGTGAAGAGACACCATGACCACGGCAACCCTTATAAAGAAAACATTTAATTGGGGGGCTGGCTTACAGTTTCAGAGATTCAGTCCATTATCATCATGGCAGAGAGCATGGTGGCCTGCAGGCAGATATGGTGCTGGGCTGAGATCACTAGGCAACAGGAAGTCCATTCAGACACTGGGTAGTATCCTGAGCATAGGAAACCTCAAAGCTGGCTCCCACAGAGACACACTTCCTCCAACAAGGCCGCACCCACTTCAAGGCCACACCTCCTAATAGTGCCACTCCCTATGAGATTATGGGGCCAATTACGTTCAAACTGCCACACAGCATGTCTATTCTGCAGTGTGACATTTGAACAGCTCTTCAGCCCTGCAAGTGAGCCTCCGGGTAAAGTTGAGCCTTCAAGCCTCAGCCTTGCTTGGCTTCATACAAGGTACATCCACGTCCACTGGGACTCTGAGGCCCAATCCCTTCTCCCCACAGCCCACAATTTTTAGTCACTACAATGGGGAGAGTCTTGAGTCATTACTGGCTGGTCTTGTGTGGGGTGACAGGAGGCCCAGGTATAGTGCACATGGCCCTCCAAAGTCCCCTGGCTCTCTCGCTCCTCTTGGCTGACCTGGTCCCAACCTCTGCTCTCCCTCAGCCCTGATCAGTTTTGCACTTTGGACAACCACCACTCTGGCCACGGCCAGCCCTCCCAGGCCCCTCCTCTCCCAATGGCAGTCCTGGGGACTCAGTTTCTCTCAAGCTCCGAATATACTCCCATCCTGGGACCCTGAAATTTTCTTTTTTTTTTTATTAGTTCAAATTAGGAACAAGCTTGTTTCACATGTCCATCCCTTCTCCCTCTCCCTCCCCTTACCCCCATCCCTACTCCCCCACCTCCAACCTACCCCCCCACTCCATCCACCCTCCACTCCCCAGGCAGGGTAGGGCCCTCAACGGGGGCTCCACAAAGTCCACCACATCATCCTGGATTGGGCCTGGGCCCTTCCCCATGTGTCCAGGGCAAGAGTGCATTCCTTCACGTGGGATGGGCTCTCAAAGTTCCATCTTACACCAGGGAAAAATACTAATCCACTACCAGGGGCCCACTGGAGGATCTTCTGGAGGCCTCACCATCCCTGACTTCAAGCTCTATTATAGAGCCATAGTTCTGAAAAAAAACTTGGTATTGGGACAAAAATAGACAGATAAACCATTGAAATCGAATTGAATACCCTGATATTAACCCACACACCGACAAACACGTTATTTTTGACAAAGATGCTAAATCTATACAATGGAAGAAAGATAGCATCTTCAACAAATGGTGATGGCACAACTGGATCCGGACATGCAGAAGATTGACGATAGATTCATACCTGTCACCATGCACGAAACTTAAGTGCAAATGGATCAAAGATCTCAACTTAAATCCAGCCACACTGAATCTTCTAGAAGAGAAAGTGGGAGTTACCCTTGAATAAATTGGCACAGGAGTCCACTTCCTGAACATTACACCAGTAGCACAGATACTGAGGTCTACAATTAATAAATGGGATCTCCTGAAACTGAGAAGCTTCTGCAAGGCAAAGGACACAGTCAGTAAGACAAAATGACTGCCCACAGAATGGGAAAAGATATTCACCAACCCCACATCTGACAGAAGACTGATTTCCAAAATATACAAGGATCTCAAGAAGCTAGCCACCAAAATACCAAACAATGAAATTAAAAAGTGGGGTGCAGAACTAAATAGAGAATTCTCAACAGAGGAATCTGAAATGACTAAAAGACGCTTAAGAAAGTGCTCAAAATCCTGGGCCATCAGAGAAATGCAACTCAAAACAACTCTGAGATACCACCTCACACCTGTCAGAATGGCTAAAATCAAAAATACCAATGACAATCTATGCTGGAGAGGATGTGGAGAAAAAGGAACACTCCTCCATTGCTGGTGGGAGTGCCAACTTGTAAGACCACTCTGGAAATCAGTATGGCAGTTGCTCAGAAAAATGGGAATCAGTCTACCTCAAGATCCAGCCATTCCTCTCTTGGGTATATACCCAAGTAATGCACGTTCATACAACAAGGACATATGTTCAATCATGTTCACAGCAGCATTGTTTGTAGTAGCCAGAACCTGGAAGCAACCTAGATGCCCCTCAACTGAAGAATGGATAGAGAAAATGTGGTACATTTATACAATGGAGTACTACTCAGCAGAAAAAAGCAATGGAATCTTGAAATTCGCAGGCAAATGGATGGAACTAGAAAAAGCCATCCTGAGTGAGGTAACCCAGTCACAAAAAGACAAACATGACATATACTCACTCATATATGAATTTTAGACATAGAGCAAAGATTATCAGTCTATAATCCTCTTCACCAAAGAAATTAGGAAACATGAAGGACTCTAAGGGATAAAAGAATGAACCCCAGGAATGGGAAGAGGCAGGAACTCCTGAGCTAATTGGGAGCATGAGGGTAGGGGAGAGGGAGCTGCCAGATTGAGAGCAGGAGAAGAGGGGTGGAGGAGAGGAAATGGAGGAGCAGAAATATTGAGTTGGGGGATGAATAGAGGAGAGAGAGCAGGATGAGAGATACCATATTAGAGCCATTATAGGTCTGAGGAGAGATCTGGCACTAGGGAAATTTCCCTACAGATATCTACAAGGATGACACGAACTGACAATCCAGGCAATGGTGGAGAGGATAACCTAAATGCCCTTCCCCTAAAATGAGATTGATGACTACTCTTTATGCCATCCTAGAGCCCTCATCCAGTGGCTGATGGAAGCAGAGACAGACATCCACAGATATACTCTGAACTGAACTCTGGAACTTAGTTGAAGAGAGGGAGGAATGAAGAGCGAAGGGGTCTGTACCAGGTTGGAGAAACCCACAGAAACAGCTGGCCTGAACAAGGAAGAGCACATCGACCCCAGATGCTGTCTGGGAGGCCAGGACAGGACTGATCCAGACCCCTGACTCTGAAGTTTTCTAAAGTCCTTCAGCCTAAAGTGCTCTTCTGCGGGTGACCCCTCAGTTCCCAGTGCCTCTCCCCCAACACAGCCCCTTCTCTCTTGCATGCATCCTACTCCTTATGCGCCCTTCTCTGGTTTCTGTGAGAGCCTTGCCACATATCTCTTGCCCAACTTGAACTATTTTTATTTACCATCTACCTTTTCCTCTGTGAGGGGAGCTTCAGAACAGATTGCAGCCAGGGGGATTTGTTGTTAGAACCCAGCACCCAGAAAACAAGAATGTGTTTAATAGCTATGAATGAGTGTTAGTGAATGGAATGAACGAATGAATGAACGAACGAATGATTGAGAGTGGCCTTATACTGTCCACTACTATCCTCACTGTTCAACTTGCTTTCCCAGCTAAGTAGACAGTTCCCTGATTGGGCTTTCCCAGCTTCTGGGGCTGTACACCTGTCACCAGCTGTTTCACCACTGTGACTGAGCTCCCTTAACTCGCCTTCTCCCGCCCAGGTCAGCCCAGATGGAAAACATTAAAACATCTCTGCTTCCCCCTGCTCTACACAAGGAATTCATCAGCGGCTTGGGCTGAAGAGCAAATAGCCGAGACACGCTGAGACTGACACCCAGTAACCACCCAGGCACCAGACCCAGGAGACCAGGGTAACTGCTTGCAGTCAGAGCTGTTATCATTCACTCATTCTTGTACAACTTCATCCAGCAGCACTTTGAGATGGTGTTCTTCTAGATGCCAGAGATGTTACAGGGAGCAAATTAACCATGGTTTTAGAAACTGGGGCCACTGCAGAATTACTTAGCACAAGTTTACATTGAAGCAGTTAGCCATGGGTTCAGGGGAAGTGGTGTCCTTAAAAAAGGTGACATGGGAAAAGAGACACAGTGAGAAGACCATGTGACAACAGGGCAGAGATGCTGTGAGGCAAGAAATGCCAACGACCTCAGGCAAACCACCAAGAGCTAAAAGAGGCAAGGTGGCCGGCGGCACCTGCAGGCATCAGGAAGCAAGGCCTTCCCCACACCTGGATTTCACACCTCCAGCTTTCAGATCATACAGCAATAATTTTCTGTTGTCCTAAACAACAACAACAACAACAACAACAGTTAATAGCCTCGGTGGCTGCTAGTCACTTTTGCCATCCTTCAACAGAAGGGCAAAGTAGCATCTTTCAGGCCGGAGTGAACTTGTACGGGGCTTTTCCTTTTCCTTACACGGAGACTTATTGTTCCTTGTTACAAATGTCTGGCCTCAGTTTAGGCTCATTTCTGTCTAGTTCTTTTTTAAGTTAGCTGTTTTCTCTTTATCTACCCTTTCGCTCGGGGCTTATAATCTTTCTTGCTCTGTATATCTTACTTTCACTGCCTGTCCTGTCCGCTGGCTGGCTTGCAGCTGCCTGGTATCTTGCCCCGGGTGTCTCCCTCATTCTGTCCTCTCTCCTTCTCTTTCATCCTTTATTCTTCCCTTCTCTCATTCCTTTTGAGCCTGGATTCTCCTCCTATTTATTCTCTCTGCCTGCCAGCTCCACCTATCCTTTCTCTGCCTAGCTATTGGCCATTCAGCTTTTTATGAGACCAATCAGGTGTCTTAGGCAGGCAAAGTGAAACATGCAATGCATCTTTACACAATTAAACACATCCTTCCATCATTAAACAAATGCAGCATTGTTCCTGCCAGCCCGGTCCCACAGCTTCGTCAGCCCCAAAGGAACACTTAGAGACTTATAGTAATTATAATACTGTTGGCTGATTGATTATAATACTGTTGACTAGGGCTTCTTGTTAACTAGCTCTGTCTTAATTATTAACCCATAACTACTAATCTATATACCGGAGAAGGCATGGCAACTGTTCTGACGGGGTCTCCTGCCTACCTTTCCCAGACTTCTCTTCCTCTCCTAGTCCTGTCTATCTTCCTGCCTCATTGGCCATTGGCCCAACAGTGTTTTATTCATCAACCAATAAGAGAAGCATATATAAAAGGGCATCCCCCATCACAGCATAAACAAATGTAACACACCTTTACACTGTTAAAGTAATATTCCACAGCATACACAAATGTAACACATCTTTGCTTAGTTAAAATAATATTCACAGCATGAACTCTCTTACATTATTTTCCCAACTGCAAGAACTAGCTTCTAAGTTAGCCTTTATGTCTATTGCAAATTCACACTCAATAAAATCAGATTCAAAATTTTAAGCTTTAAATTTGTATTTGGGTTAGTGAAATGTGGTCAGCCATTATTGAATCCCCCCATTTAAAGGCATCAGTTGGTTACAAAGGCTTCTCGACAACATGCCATCTCTTCACAATTATCAGGACTACTAAATTGTCTTTAAACTGGTCACTTGGGACATTCCAAATCTTTTTCCAGGGAAGAACAAACTGTTGAGAGGGATTGTGAGAGAATACAGTGAAGACATGAAGGTCTCAGGCAGGGAAGGGCCTGTAGTTGAAGGAAAAGTTCCCTTCATAATGGAATGCTGAGCTCAGATTACAGACAACAATCCTACTTGTTAGGATCTAGAGTTGCCCACCCTTGATGGCGCATCACCTACAGGGATGTCTCATCTGAAACAGATAAAGAGTCTTCTTGGAGACAGGTCATGCACTGGTATCCTGTCTTTTTGCCAGACCAGAACCCTCCCATGACGTGGGAGACACTGCCTGTGTCTTCCAGTGTGGCAGTGGGATGTGTGACTCTGACAGCTCTGAAGTCGGTTGTAGCCACTTCACAGTTAACTGAAGGCTCAGAACTTGAGGTCCTCCTGTGTCAGGAGGATCATCGGGGTCCTTACCTAGTGGGATTACAGAGAGAAATGGAGGATGTACTAACAGTAGTGACACACTATCAACTCTGTGAAGTCTCTTCCTGGATGGCCACTGAACTTGCTACCAGCGTTGAGTTCTCATGTTGCCTTTGACTCGTTGCTTTCCAAATCCAATGGTTCTACTGTTGCACTGATGCCAACACTACCACATCTCTATTGCCCGACACCTTCTGTCTCCAGCCCTCATGTACGTCCCTTGGTCATTTCTAGATGCCTCATCTTGACGTCTGCCAACCTGAACCACGTTCTCTAACTTCACTGTGACAAAAGGACTACCTAGGGCAGTGGTTCTCAACCTGTCGGTCACAACCCTTTTGGAGAATAGAACGACCCTTTCACGGGGGTCACCTAAGACCATCAAAAATACAGAGATTTACATTGTGAGTCATAACAGTAGCAAAATTACAGTTACTATATTACAGTAGGAAAACTACATTCATGAAGTAGCAGTGAAAATAGTTTTATGGTTGGTAGTGGGGGGGGGGGGTCACCACAGCATGAGGAACGGTATTAAAGGGTCGCAGCATTAGAAAGATTGAGAACTGCTGCTCTAGGACCTAGAAAGATAAGGAAGGGGACAAAGAAAGGGTTCACAGAAGGGGGCTGACCTGATAGTGCCTTGACTTCTCACTGACTTCTAGAACTGAAAATAATCAACTTGTGTTATTTTACATCATTAAGCTTGTGTCAACTTGTGGGAGCGGCAATGGGAGAACTAATACACCCTTGCACACACCCTTCCGTTCTTAGCTCTGTGTTTAAAGCATGCTGTGAGGCTGGCAGGATGCTTAGTAGGTAAAAAGCATTGGCCCCCAAGCCAATGAGGGGTGTGTGTGTGTGTGTGTGCGTGTGTGTGTGTGTGTGTGTGTGTGTGTGTGTGTGTGTGTGAGAGAGAGAGAGAGAGAGAGAGAGAGAGAGAGAGCGCATTGCTTGCACACTACGACATGCCTGTGAAAAGTTCAGGGACCACCTGCTAGTGGTCCTAGGGATAAAACCCACACAAAATAAATGAATGAATTGGGGAGGGAGAGGGAGAAGGGATTTACATGTGAAACAAGCTTGTTCCCTAACTAGAACTAATAAATAAATTTTAAAAAATAAATAAATGAATGAATAAATCAAATAAATAAATAAATAAATAAATAAATAAATTCTTGTTCCCCCTCCCTGAATGGCATCCCCTCTGTGGTTGGTGTACCCCACATTCTAACCTTCCCCAACTCTTTGCTTAAATTCCCTCTTCCTAAGACTCAACAGCTAAACTAAACTAAGATGAAAATCCACCTCAAATGTTGGCAAAGGGTTTTCTATAAACATTTCTCCAAAGGTGATGTGACAATGAGGTGTCACCTCAGACCAAGCATGACTGTTAGCAGAACACAAATGATGAGTTTGCAAAAATAAGGAGAGACTGAGCCCTTAGGCACTATCAGTGTGGATATAAAAGGTACAGCTGCAATGGGTTATAGAAACTCCTCAAAGCCATCAGAAAGCTAACTGGCCCAGGCCCCAGCGATCTCACCTCTACGTCTTTGTCAGGGTGACTATTGCTGTGAGGAAACACCATGAGCAAAAAGCAAGTTGGGGAGGAAAGGGTTACTTGGCGCATGCTGCCACATTGCTGTTCATCACTGAAGGAAGTCGGGACAGGAATTCAAAGAGGGCTGGAACTTCAAGACAGGAGCTGATACAGAGGCCATGGAGAGGTGCTATTTATTGGCTATCAGAATATTGAAACAGTTGGCCCAAGACACGGAACCTTCCCAGGAATAGGCTGAAGTCCTAGTACTGCTCAGAGGAGGAATTTGTCTCCTGGGAAGAGTTGTCACACAGTTCTGACAACTTGTCAGACCACCCTGCAGGAGAGACTCAGCTGAGACAATGATGGTGGCACTAGCTTGACCAGGGCCCTTCAATTCTCCATACCTTTACTCTCCATTAAACCTAAGTCTCATCACGACCACAGAGATGGATTTGTGGGGGCTGATGGAGTCACTGGGCCCTTTATTTGTTCCTCTTTCCAATATGGCCACACTGAATAAATCCCCTCCTCTATTTCACATTGTAACTTGTCTCGTTAGTTGGCCTGATGAGGACAAGTGGCCAGAACCTGCTTTTGTCAGATCCAACAGCTCCAGGGGCACTACTACAGTAGACTGCACACGTAGGTCTCACTTCGCTTTAGCTAGAGCTCCAGGGTCCACTTGAGCTGTCGGGCCAAGCCAGAGAAGCTGATGACATTAAGTGGCAAAGTTCACTTGTGACCCAGCAGTCCTTGTTCATGTGAGTATCAGATTTTACAAAGTTTACCTGACCCGGTTTCCCCAAGACTTCGGAAAGTGCTGGACACAAAAGCAATCCAAAAATGTGGCAATCATTTGAACAACACTTAGGTCTCAAATATTTTCAGTGGTCCCTGTCCCACTGATTTTTCCTGATGGACACAGTGTTTCCCAGCCTATGGGTTGCAACCCTTTTGGGGGACGAATGACCCTTTCACAAAGGTAGCCTAAGACCACTGGAAAACACAGATATTTACATTATGATTCATAAAAGCAACAAAATTACAGTTCTGAAGTTGCAACAAAAATAATTTTATGGTTGGGGCCACTACATCACGAGGAACTGTATTAAAGGGTCGAAACATCAGGAACATTAGAACCAGTGGCCTAGACAGACACACCAGCACACACAGAAGCACAGAGTCATGGTATAACGGATCAGGTCAGATAAAGAGCTCTGAGAGCTGAATTCAAATCTGGTCCTCTTCTCTTTGGAGCCACGGCTTTGACTAACCCTGGAATCCCTGAGCTTCCTCTACTGTCAGTTTGCGGCTGAGTCTCTTGCATCCCAGGTTGGCCCTTATCTCGCTATGCAACTGGGGATAACTGAATTTCTGATCTTTCTACCCCCAGCTCCTGACTGCTGGGATTACAAGAGTGGAGCTCCATGTCCAGGATATGGAGCATTGAGAGTGAACCTAAGGCTTCATGGCTGCTACACAAGCATTCTACCAACTACATCACCAGCCCATCTGAGCTCTACTTTTAGGAAAGATAATCTAATCCGGATATCTCCATATTTCTCTCTAGCTCTGAGTCCATGACTCACTAAGTCTTAGCAGAGAGGATGCTGAAGCAACAAGGTTCGAGTGTTATCTTTCTCCTCTGGACCCCAAATCCTCTCTCCACATCCCCCCATATGACACCACCAGTTGCAGTCCTGAGTGTGACTGACATTCTTGGGAGAACTTGCTGAACTTCTCTTTAGTCACTCTGATTTTAAATAAGTACATCCAGACCTCTAGGCTAGGCGAGCATGAAATGATTAGATGAACACACATTTTCTCTTCACGTCCTTTGTTGGCTCGGACTAGCAGCTTTCATGTTGCTGTGATAAAACAACATGACCAAGGCAACTTATAGAAGGAAAAGTTCATGTGGCCTGAGGGTTCCCAGGGGAGAAGAGTCAGTGACGGGAACAGAGTGACAACATGTGGAAGCCGTGACAGCAGGAACAGCAAGCCAGGAGCTCACACGGTGATCTGCAAGAATAAAGCAGATAAGGGCAAACTGGAAACGGCATAGAATCTGAACTCTCAAAGCTCACTTCCTGTTACACACCTACTCCTTCGAGGCTGTATCTCCTCAACTTCTCCAAACGATGACATCAACTGAAGACACTCAAGCCAATGGGGACATTCTCACTCACTCACACTACTACACAGCTTCCATCTTAATGAGTTCCAGAAAGGACGGACCACATAAAACCATGAGTCTCAGCCTCCATCTGCCCTCTTTTTCTATCTCTGTTCTGGGAGACAGCAGGCCAGGCTAAGCAGACCCTGCCATGGATGGAACTGCGTGTTCTGCCCAGGCATGGTCAGATCATCACAAAAACAATCTGCATTCTGAAGCTCCTAAACCAAGACTGTAATACATTCTTTCATTTGACTGTCATGAGAGCCCTGTCAAATCACGATCATTCCACCATTTTGCAGATGAAGAAGCTGGGGAATTCAGATCAAGTAATTTGACCAAAGTTCCGTTGGATGAAGTGATGGGACACGGGTCATTTCCTACTGTGCCGTTCTCCTCTCCCTGAGCCATCTAGTATGATGGACTTGAAGGACTGAGCCTGTCTGAAATGTTGAGCATGCATGCACCAAGTTGGAAAAGTAAACATTGCCTGGGCCACAAACTACTCATTTCCCTAAAAGTTACTATGCCTTAATGACTGGGTGATATGAACGTACACGCAGAGCCTTGCTACCCAGCAGACCAGTAAGCTCAAGGAGCACGTGGTATGTAAGCAGAACCTGGGCTTCAGTCAGGCTGAAGAGAGAGCAAATCTCAGCCCTGTCCATTGGCATTTTGACTCTGAGAAGTTAAATGACTCTAGGAAATGGAGATGAGATCCATCATCTTACAGAGGGTTGAGAATCTAACAAGACACGGAATAACTCGAAGCACCATGCCCAGCACCCAGCAGTGAATTTTGGTTTCTTTTTCCTCCCAACTCTGGACCTCAGGACCCTGGCCATTGATACAAGAAGGCCCGCTGAGATCCACATTAGAAGAATGAACATGTTGGCTGCAATCACATCCTGGTACCAGCAAGAGTCCCAGCTGCCTTGGAGGAGAGCCTGCATTGCAATGAACAGAAAATAACTCTTAATAAGAAAAAGAATGTGTTACGACCTTGCTACAAGGCTGGGGAGATGGCTCAGTGGGTAAAAAGCGCTTGCTAGACAAGCATAGGGACCTGAGTTCTGACCCCCAGAATCCATGCAAAGCTGGACACCTGCCCTGAAATCCCAAGGTGGGATGGGAGGCAGAGGCAGGGAAATCCCCCTATTGCTCATGGGCCATCTAGAAACACAGATGTGAACAAGGAACCCCGTCTCATTTCAAACAAGTGAGAATTGACACCCCAGGTTGTTCACTGTCTCACCCTTCTGGTACCCACAAAGGGAAAGCTGAAGGGCAGAAAGGCATCTGACTCCTCAAACTGAGGGCTGGCCACGGGTGGAGCACTACCACCAGCTAGTTGCCCAGGGGTGGGACAGTGCTCACCAACTGAGATACACTTGCACTCAAATGTTTTAAATTCTATTTTTTATGCCAAGTTTTTAAGCTGGCAACACAAAACCTTATCGTTCGTTTTTAATAAAATAAACATGGACTATTAGGATGAAACATGAAGGGTTCTGTTCTTGCATTTGTTTTTGGTTTGTTGTTATTTTGGTTTTCTCTATTGGGTTTTAAAGACCAGAATGAAGAGGGGACTACCCCATTCACACAGGCTATTGTGAGGTAGAAAAGTTTAATAAATGGAGTACAGTGGCTCCCTAAATTCTCATGAGATGGATCTGTGGCAGCTTGAGCCTGCCTTTCCAAGCAACAACATTGTCTGAGAAACCAGAGACCAGTTACCAAATTAACATATAAAACCAGAGAAGAAAATTCAAGTTCATCTTGAAAAGAATTAGCTCAAACAGCGCACAAGCCAGAGACAGTTGACACAGTGCTACCTGGCTCCAGGCTGCAGGGTTGATGGTCCTGGGGGATGTTTCCATTCTGTGCCCAGCATAAAAGTCCTTAGCGGACATCCCATGGGCCCAGACAGGCACCCTGGTGATGGAGGCAGATAGGGAATGGGCCACTCACTCTCTGCACGCAAAAGGAAGCCCTGGAGCCAAATGCTGCTGTGGAGAGCAAGGTTACAAGTCAGCTAGACATCAAGGATGGCCGCATTCTTATTTCTGGACCCTGTTTATGCTCAGAAAGTGACTTATTCCATTGCATAAAAAACACAAGCGGGGTGAACTCACCCAGAATTCCCTTCTCTATCAGACAACAACTTCTGAATGTGTAGTAGAATTTTGGCACAACTGCTTTTTGGACTTGTTTCATTGTAAATTATGTGTGTGAAGGGGTGTTACGGACATGTGTGTGCAGACGCCTGTAGTTCAGAAGAGGGTGTCAGACCTCTTAGAAATGATTACAGGAGAATGTGAGCCACTTCTCATGGGTGCTGGAGGACTGGCACCTTCTGTAAGTGCAGGGTACATGCTTAGCCACTGAGACATCTCCCAAGACCTTGATGCTGTAGCTTTGGATAGACAGATGGGTTGATGTGTGTCCAATTTAAGTTAGAGCGCATACTATCCACCATGTCCTGTAATCCACTTTTCACTAAACATTAATTTGTGAGCATGTTTTAAACAGTATGTTCTAAAAATTGTTACTAGTAGTTCATTTTTTATGATGTATTATACACTCAACATATAGTAAGCTATAAATTCCAATGTATATATGCCCAAGAATACTGGGAATTTAGTTCTGGTTTTTCGCTACTATAAACAATACTAGTAAAACAGTTGTCACATGGTACACTGTGACAACTGTTTTATGGATGGCAATTTTACTTAATTCTCATAGTACTGCTGTAAGTTAGGCACCATTATCAACTCCATTTTACAGAAAAACAGATAAAAATCAAGGAACCTGCCCAAAGCTGACCAAGCTGGGAAGGCATTTATCCAGGAAATGCAAGCAGGATATTCAAGTAGGACCTGAAGACAGGCAGCCTTTTTACCTTCGAGGAATCGCACTGAGGCTCAGTTTCTTCATCAATAAAAATGTGGAGAAAGTCCCTTCTTTCCAACTGCATATCCCACACGGACACTTGCATGTGTGCATATACATACATGTACACCTGCACACACACACACACACACTTTCATGCATGCATACACACACATACACACACACACACACACACACACACACACACACACACACGAGAGAGAGAGAGAGAGAGAGAGAGAGAGAGAGAGAGAGAGAGAGAATTGATCCGAGCAGCATCCAAAATCCTATCCTACCATTAGCAGACATGACAAAGGATTTAACTAAAAGCTAGCTTCAGGCCACATTCGACAGTCACTTTATCCCAGACCAGAGGCTGGGGAACACATGGCCAGTCACATGGGGACTGGGGCCCTCTTGGCCAGATCCAGGACTAAATGTCCTGGGGCGGATGTAAGAAGGCCAGACAGAAAGGAGTGATGCTACTAGGGACATGCAGGTGCCAGTCACCATCTGTGTCCTCTCAAGTCCCTGGAAGTCTGCCACCATAGTCTCCTTGCAGAAAAGGTTTGATTGTCTTACTAATGAGTAACTGAACTAGAGACTTGTTCTCCATGGGTGAACAAATCATTGACATTTGCATTCCTAGAAAGGCACTGTCCTCATCTAAGGGGCTATGGTGTACACAGGTGATGCCTCATGGTGACATCTGTGTGGTGTACACAGGTGATGCCTCATGATGACATCTATGTGGTGTATGTGGATAGTGTTCCATGGTGACATCTGTGTGGTGTATATAGATATTAGCCCATGCTCTGCGATGACACCCCACAGGAGGAATGAAAGGCTTCACTGTCACCCTCCTTCCCTGGAGGACAGCACACAGATTGATGAACCAACTCACCAGCTTGCTGCTCGTTTTAGCCCCCCAAACCACCTGAACTTGTAGAGGCAGCCAACACACAGAGGTCTAGGACCAGCCAAGAAGATACGACGCTGAGCTGTGTTCCACTGGCCCTCTTTAACAACCCCCATCCACACACCGCTTACACAAACCTGATAAAAATCCCATTTTTCCTTCCACTTTCTCGTGATTCCTTCTCACACAGTAGGCTGTTTCAGAAGCTTCAAAATGACTTTGCTATGCCCCTCCCCTTTGGCGTGCCCTCCCCTTGCTATGCCCCTCCCCTTTGCTATGTCCCTCCCCTTTGCTATGCCCCTCCTTTTTGGCATGCCCCCCTTTGCTTGCCCCTCCCCTTTGCTATGCCCCTCCCCTTTGCTTGCCCCTCCCCTTTGGCGTGCCCCTCCCCTTTGGCATGTCCCTCCCCTTTGGCATGTCCCTCCCCTTTGCTATGCTCCTCTTCTTTGCTGTGCCCCTCCCAAGGGTTCCTGAAAGCACTTTTCCATCTGAAGCCAATGCAGGCCTTTCTCTATGTTGGCCTGGAGAAAGAAGCCAGACAGGCTGAAGTGAAACAAGGGAGCAAGGCAAACTTGCACTAATTATCACCTTCAGTTAATCCAAGGAAGAGCTCTGGGGAAGGCACGACCCCGAGGAACAATGCTGCCCTTAGTACAAGATCTTCCTGATAGTCGTGGGACAGGAGACAGACATTAGAATGGAATGCCATATGTTTTCAAATCTTTCTCCCCTAAGCATGTATTCATTTGCAGAAATAAGCAACCCGCAAGTGTATGGTTCTTCAATCTACAGACCACACTCTCCATGCTTCTGTCCATCAAAGTTAGAACAAGCTTCAACATAGTCCAATTATATTTTTTATAGAAAGTCCTACAAGGGGCTGGAGAGATGGCTCAGTGGTTAAGAGCTCTGGCTGCTCTTCCAAAGGACCAGGGTTTGATTCCCAGCACACACTTGATAGCTGACAATTACCTATATGATGAGTGACCAGCCCGCAGCCAGTAGTGCTAAGGTTTTCTTTATTTAGATACACCAGTCAAGTGCAGGCCAAAGCGAGAGGGAGGGAGCTGGAACCAGCGCCGGTAGCTGGGGGAGCAGAAGAGAGAAGGGCCTGGGTCTCCACGTACAGCCCTTGAGAACCTTCTTTTATGTCACCCCAGACTTCCCCTCACCCCGCCCTCACGGGTGTGTCCCGGCACACCTGTCCCGGTTGCCTGGGGTGGGGCTAGGGTGTCTCCCTACACCTGTAAGTCCAGTTTCAGGGGATCTGACATCTTCTGGCTTTTGCAAGCACCAGGCATGCATGAGGTACATATACATATATGCAGGCCAAATAGCCAAACATGTAAAAATTAGAATAATAAGAAAAAAGAAAACACTATACAAGTTTTAATTTTTATGATTTATTATTTTATTTTTAATTGTGTGACTCTATTTGTGGGTCTGTACATGTCTGAAGTGGCCAAAGATTCCAGAGACATCAGATCTCTCTGGAGTTGGACTCACAGGCAACAGTGAGAGCTTCCAGATGTGAGTGCCAGAAACTTGACTCTCCTGGGTCCCCTGGAGGAGAAGTGCACACTCTCAGCCTCTGGGACATCTTTCCAAGCCAGCTCCCAAATCATGACACAGAGACTTACTATTAGTTAGGAATGCTTGGTCTTAGCTTACACTCTTTTGTTTTTCTTTAACTTAAATTAACCTGATTCTCTTCATCTATGTCTCAGGGCTTTATACCTATTTTTTCTGTTTGTCCTACTCTGTGTCTATTGGCTGACAGGTGCCTGGCTTCTTGCCTTGGGCATCTCCCTTTCTTTCTCCCTCAGTTTCTCCTCTCTTCTCATTCTTTCAAACCTAGATTTTTCCTACTACTTACTCTATCTGCCCACCAGCCCCGCCTATCCCTCTCCTGCCTAGCTAATGACTGTTCAGCTTTTTATGAGACTGGGTTGAGCAGGTGCCTTAGGCAGACAAGGTGAAACAGCAACACATCTTTTCATAATTAAACAAATGGCACCTGAACAAATGTAACACATCCTTACACTGTTAAACAAAGGCAGCAGAAACAAATGTAACACGCCTTTATACAGTTAAAGTAATACTCCACAGCATAAACAAATGTAACACACCTTTACACAGTTAAAGTTATACTCCACAGCATAAACAAATGTAACACATCTTTGCCCCATTAAAATAATATTCCACAACAAAGCCTCCTCTACACCTTTTTTTTTCCTTTTTTAAAATTTGAATTAGAAACAAGATTCTACACCTTTTTTAAAAGCTTGTATTTGATGGTTTCTTCAATGAGAAATACAGACTCCTAAAAAAATGGCCAAACCAAAATGCTAGTTCTGCCTGTAATGTAATGAAAGAATAGCTTTATTAAGTAGCCACTTTAGATTTTCAGAAGTCTTATTCCAAAACTCTCCTTTGGTAGATGGGGCACCTGCAAATCAGGGAAGTGACTTCCTCCTGACAGGATGCTGTATGGTGACCAGAAAAGGACATTGGCTTCTAGTGTACAGTAAAAGATCTGTCACCACTGTCTGAGACCTGAGCTGTGATAGCAATCCCACCTGCCAAGCCAGGGCAACTCAGCACTCACCCCATTCCTAAGAGAGAGCAGGGGAAATTCTGACGAATTCATGGAAATTACTGTAATGATGTTTCCAAAAGAGCAATAAGAATTGAGCGCTCTGGGTGCCTGATGTCACTTGACCACTCTGTGCTCTGTCTTAATGATTGACAGGAGATGGCAACAGCAGCTTTTTAGGGTTCAGGGCTTCTGCAGCCTGTTTCTAGTCTCCAGAGCCCTAATCCTGTGCTCTCTCCCCCTATACACACACAGCTCATTCCAGACACACGTTGACTTTCTACGACCTTTCACCTTCCAGGAGGCTGCCCTTGGCATTCTCCCTGAGCTTCAGCCATGGAAAAATACCAAAAGCTGGAAGCCAGGGGGAAGAGAAGAATGCACAAGTCTGTTTTTCTGGATGAGTTTGGGGTAGAGGGGATAGAACACACAGAGGGAAACATTCTTCTGAGTGTGTCTAGGAGGGTGTTTCTAGGCAGGTTCAACTAGAAAGAGCCATTTTGAATGCAGGCAGCACCATTCCATGGGCTGGAGTCCAGGAATGAATAAAAAGAGTAGCAGGGTCTCTGAGGAGCACCCTAGTGACACAGGAACAAGGGAACTGAAGTCAAAAGCAGGACCCAGCTCCCCGGGGAAGAAGAGTACTGGGCTCCAGCCCCCTCAGCCTGGATCAACCATGTGTCCACCTCAGACCCTGACATTTGAAGATAAACCCTGGTCCATAGATCCTTTATCTTTTATAGTAAGTAACGATTAGAATTCTGAGTTTGGGTGGGGAATGGCTTTTGCATGAAACTCTTAGAAGGGAGAGGGAGGGAGGGAGGGAGGGAGGAGGAGGGGGAGGGAGGGAGGGGACATACACTACAGTGTATGTCCTCATGGAAATGATCTCTGTCTTTAAGATCACATTCTGAAGGGACAGGGTTAGGATTCTGCTGTGAAAATTCAGCTCCTAAAAGATACCTAACAGGAACAGCCAGCCTGACAGGTTGGTTAACAGGCCCAGGGTTCCCTCCCAGCTCCTCTCTCAGTGTCCCTGATGTCAGCACATGGGGATGCCACTTTATTTTAGTTTGAAACACAGTCTCGTGTATCCCAGTCTGCCTTCGAACTCAATATATAGCTGAGGATGGCCTTGAACCTCCGATCACCTGCCTCCAGGTCTTCCACTTCCAGGCTGATGGCATCATAGGTGTGCGGCCCACACCCGTGCTCAGGATCAAGCCCGGCCTCCTGTGTCAGGGAAGCACTCCACCAACTGAGAAACAGTGCCGAGCCTCAGCCTAAATGCTTTCAATTTTAGAGTGAGACCCTGCATGTGTCCCTTGCTTTCTTTCTGTCTCTTCCCCTCTCACCTCAGAATCACTGCCTTCCCAGGGTGTGTTATGGCCTCTGTGATGGTCATCGCCTGTGTCATTAGACTGGGTCAGTGTTACCTAGGAAACACTCTTCTGAGTGTGTCTAGGAGGGTGTTTCTAGGCAGGTTCAACTAGAAAGAGCCATTTTGAATGCAGGCAGCACCATTCCATGGGCTGGAGTCCAGGAATGAATAAAAAGAGAGCAAGCAAGCAAAGAGAACCCCAGCATTCCCACCCCACCCGCCCCCATCCTTCCTGACTGCAGAGAACTGGAAGAAACTGCCGCCTCCCTGCCATGACTGAGCCCCCGCCCCGCCATGCTTCCCCTGCCAGGACTGAGCCATGAACCAAAATAAACCTTTCTTCCTTAAGTTGCTCTGTCGGGGGTGCTTTTTCACAGCGGTCACAAAAGCCACAGATGCAACCCCCAGTAAATCCCTGTACTTTTACCAAAAACAGGAAGTGGAAGTGTAAATGCCAGGTGCACGTGTGAAAAGTACTGGCAGGGAGATGCAGGCGCGCAGACTCTGTAGGAGAGGTCAAATGGCGTGAGGGGAGGCAGTGATGAACCGGCAGGAGGGAGGGAAAGGAAGAAAATAAGACTACAAGGATCAGCTAAGGGAGGCTATGGGGGAGCAAATACTGCAACCTGTAAACAAAGAGAAGTCACTGAAAATGAACGAGCAAGGCCAAGGCCATGACAGGCCACTTGGCTGCACATACAAAAGCACACATGTGCGAATCTCCTCCTCTGAAACACAGGGCTCCCTCTCTTCCTTAAGTGAATGACTTGGCACACTGGGGAGGCCTGCAACCCTCTCTGCGGTACCAGGCAGCTGAAACCTGAGTCCAGAGCAACTGCGCTGAATGACTGACTCCTTTTTGTTCTTTTTTCCAAAAGCTGCTTTCTTGTCGTCTTCTCACTTGTAATGTGTACGCTACCCCTAAAGGGACACCTTGAAGTTACTTAATATGGGTCTCAAAAGTCCCAGGACAATGGGCACAACTCCACGGGGATGCCATCGGCTCCCTTGCAATTACTGATGCAGACAAATGGGATTGCCCAGTAGGACAAGGGTTTCGGTGTACTGAAAAGAAGGTCCTGGCATGAGGTTATGGGCTTGAGTGATGAGAAGAGAAGGCTGATTCCAAGCAGGATAAGCCCCGGAGAGAGAGCAGCATTTGCCCATTTCCAATGGCCATTTGATAGGTACCTGTGCGGGGCCCAGGGAGAGGTTCTGGAGGACAGCTGGTGGATCAGGTTGCTGTTCACCCATCCTAAACCCCACTTATTAGTTGAAAAGCAAAGACTTCTGCATTGATCTAAGTGAGGCTATTCTCTGAGTCTCCAGCTCTCCAAGAACTGGGGAAGATAAACTTTAAAAAAAAAAAAAAAAGCCTGTTTCTGAACAAAATAATATTCATCTGCAAGATGAAAAGGGGCAGTTTCAGAATAAAGCTAGATTCCTGTTAGCAGCTCTGTATAAAAATCAACTCATCAAGAATCTTAGACCTTCTGGAGATCTACAAAGATGACACCAACTAACAATCTAAGCAACAGAGAAGAGGCTACCTTAAATGCCCTCCCCTGATAATCAGATTGATGACTGTCTTATATGCCATCCTAGAGCCTTCATCCAGCAGCTGGTGGAAGCAGAAGTAGAAGTAGACACCCATAACTAATCACTGAACTGAACTGGAATCCAGATGCAGAGAAGGACGACTGATGAGCAAAGGGGTCCAGACTAGACTGGTGAAACCCACAGAAACAGCTGACCTGAATATCGGGGAGCTCTTGGTCCCTAGACTGATAGCTGGGACACCAGCATGGGACTGATCCAGACCCCAGGAACGTGGGTTTCAATGAGGAGACCTGGAAAATCTACGGGACCTTCTGTAGTAGTTCAGTACTTATCCCTAGCATAGGTGTGGACTTTGGGAGCCCAATCAACATAGAGGACTACTCCCTGAGCCAAAACACACGGGGGTGGGCCTAGGCCCCATCCCAAAGGATATGATAGACTCTGATGACACCCTATGGAAGGTCTCACCATCCCTGGAGAGCAGAAAGGATAGTGATAGATAGGGTTTTAGTTAGGGGGAGAGGTGGTAGGGGAGGAGGGGAGAGAGAGGGAACTGGGATTGTCATGTAAAACAATCTTATTTCTAATTCAAATTAAAAAGAAAAAGAATATTAGACCTTAATGTGAGACCTGACACTCAGAAAGTGTTAGAGACAGAGGCTCCCCAGGACTTCTTTAAAAGGACTCTGATGACTCAGGAAGGAACACCAAGAACTGACAAGTGGGTTTTCATGATGTTAAACTACTTCTGGATAGCAAAGGAAACAGCAGAGCAAGTGATGAGATGGGAGAAAAGTCTCTATTAACCACAAATCTGGCAAGGACTAGTATCCAGAATACAAAAGGAACTCAAAAAACCAAATACCAAAATGCCAAACAATGCAAGCAACAAATGGCCTGATGATAAGAACGGACAGTTTTCAAAAGATGACGCACAGGGCTGAGAAACGGGGAATATGCCCAGAATCCTTAGTCAGAGACATGCAAACTAAAATTACTCGGAGATTCCATCTCCCCCATCACACTGTTTATCATGAAGACAACAAATAAGGGCATTGTGTGGCTCTGTGGGTATAAACACTAGCTGTGTAAGCATGACTGTCTCAAGCCCCATAATCCATAGAAGGATAGAGTCAATTCCAAAAGTTACCCCCCATCTCCGACTTTTGAACAGGTTTTTAGCTACAGTGGCAAGAGCTGGTTAAAATGTGGGACAGGGGACCTGGTATGGCCACTCTAGAAATTAGTGCAGAGGTTCCCCCAAAGCAGGAACTATCATGTGACCCAGCTACACCACTTGTGCATAGGTATCTGAAGCACACTGTCAGTACCCCCCCCCAAGGATACTCACCCAGCAACATGTACTGTGGCACTATTCACAATAGCTGAGGTATAGAGTCAGCCTGAGGGTCCAACAACAGAAGAAGAGAAGTGTAAATAACATGTAACATGTAAATAACATGTGTATGCACAGCAGTTTTATTCAGCCATAGGAAGAACAAAATTCTGTCATTTGCCAGAAAATAGATGCAATCAAAGATAATCATATTAAATAAAATATAGTCGACTCAGAAAGAAATACATACTTTCTCTCATTGATGGTGTGTGTGTGTGTGTGTGTGTGTGTGTGTGTGTGTGTGTGTGTGTGTGAAGGCAGAAGGGAGGGTAAAAGAAGGAGTGAGGGAGACTAGCTCAAGGGAAGCAGGTGGCAAGAGAGTGAATACATTCAAACTATATAACATACTCGAATGAAGTTGTCTTTATGAAAACAAACATGATGCTCAACGAATCTAGACCAGTAAAGAATATTTTATTTATTTTTTAAAACATTAGTGAGCTTTTTTCTTTTTTTACTTATTTTTATTTTACATGCATTTGGTGTTTTGCCTACATGTCTGTGTCAGGATTTTGGATGCCCTTGAACTGAAGTTACAAACAGTTGTGAGCTGCCATGTGGGTACTGGGAACTGAACTCAGGACCTCTGCAAGAGCAGCTGGTGCTCTTAATCACTGAGCCTTCTCTCCAGCCCAAGAATATTTTAAAGAAAAACCCATAAAATATGTCACAATGGTTGTAATGAGACAGGATTTCAAATAGAGGTGACAGCTATCAGCTGCACATCCCAAGAACATGTGTGGTAGAAGCAAAACTCAAAACCATAATAAACTATAATAAAACTATAATAAAACTATAATAAAAATATGTGTGCCTCTTAATATAAGGAATGAAAATATTCTTAAAAATCAATGTTTTTATTGTTTAGTTAGTTAGTTAGTTTCTTTGAGACACAGTTTCTCTGGGTAGCCCTGGCTGTCCTGGAACTCACTCTGTAGACCAGGCTGGCCTTGAACTCACAGACATCTGCCTACCTCTGTCTACCAAGTTCTGGAATTAAAGGCACGAACCACCACTGCCAGGCTTTAGAACAGAGAAGGGGAGCTGGTTCCATGGGTGAGGCCACCTGCTCCACAAGTGCTGGGACCTCAGTTTGAGTCCCCAGAACCCACATAAAAAGCCAGGCATGGGTGCACATGACTGAAAGCCTAACAGTGGAAAATGATGTCAGGTGGATCCTGAATATTTGTCCAGCTCATCTAGGTGAAACTGCCAGCTTCTGGTTCAATGAGAGACTGTCTCAAGGCAATAAAGAAAGGCCAGGAGAGCTAGATGGTAGATGTCCTGCTCTATCTGGCATCTGCATGCCCACTCATGCAACACACACACACACACACACACACACACACACACACACACGCCATACATGCACCACACACACACATATACCGCACACACACACACAACACACACACACAGACACACACAACACACACAGAGACACACATGACACATGCACCGCACACACAATACACACATACACACACACACACACACACACACAGACACACACACACACCACAAACACACACACAGACACACAGACATACACAGACACAGACACACACACAGACACACACACGGGAGTTGAGACAATCACACACCACTGTCCTTATTCTGATGTAGAGGACAGGGTACCCTTCACATGTATGCTTTTCCGTTACTGTGCCCCTTCCCATCATTGCTATCGAATATTTGAGGTTGAAACTATTCATAAGTGATCCTAGCCACCCAAGACATGATGTTGTGAAGGAGGCCCCGGCCGGGGTTATGGGATCCACCGCCATGCTCGGTGACACAGGCGTGTGGGTGGTAGTGTGGTGCAATCACTGTCACCCATGTGCTAATTAGTGGAAAGTAGGCTGTGATGGCCTCAGCGGAGGTGAGGAGCAAGGAAGGTAACACAGAAGCGAGGTTTCAGTAGAGACTTATAATCCGGACGCGTGTCAGCAGATGTAGTGATGTAAGGCGGCCCCGGGTACAAGCCTGCAGGTCACCGAGGACCTACTGTGCAAAGCTGGGAGTGTGCCTTGCAGGACAACAGCGGTTTACAAGCAGGGCACGCTCAAGGATGCCCTTGAAGGGCACAGTTAAAAATAGACAGCAACACAAACAAAGAACTAGGTCAAAGTTTGAACAGAGGTTGTTGCTTCAAGGGGATAGCACTCTGTGTTTGTCTCTGCTTTTTGATGTTTTATACTTCCTAAATATTCTAATATTTCTGGAGCAGCATGTAACACAAAAATTAAAAGACCCAGAGACCGATATTGGCCTTCAAGCTCAAGATCAGAAAAGCTCCTGACTTCACTGTTCCTCAGTTTCACCCAGACTGCTATGCTTTTCTCTACTTAGCTAGAGACTCAATGCCTTCCTATCCTCAGTGTGGCTGCAGAATGAATGCCAGCTCTGAGACCCTGCTCCTGTCTTAATTAAATACCTCTCATGAGTTCTGGGAGTAAAGGTGTGAGCTCTGTTTCTCTTTTAGACTGATTCAATCTCAAGTAGCCCTGGGTAGCCTTGAACTTACAGAGATCCATCTGCCTTTGTCTCCTGAGTTCTGGAATTAAAGGTATGTGTCACCACCACCCAGTTTCTATAGCTAACTAATGTGGCTGCTTTGCTATTTTGATCTCCGGTTGTTTTAATAAATCATAAACAATGTATCACCACAACAAGCCTGTATTATTTCTACAGTATGAACAACAAACAGGAGAATAAGGTGAGAAGATGAAAGTAAGAAATATAACAAGGAAGACTGGCGAGCATGGAAGAGCTTAGAATGTCCCGTCAGGTGCTAGCAAACCTCAGCTCAGAGTCACTTCTCAAGGCCTGTCTCCATCTGCACACCCCATAATCTGTAGTCAGTAGCACTTTAGCCAGCGACAAAAGTATCCTCAGCCACTAGGCTTCACTATTAGAAACGCCTCATATGGGTGGCCTTGTAGCTTTGAGAATGTTTTCACAACCTGTGCCCTCCTGCCAGACTCTCCACTTGGAAAGATATGAGACAGAAAGATATAGACAGAGAATGGACAGACATATATAAACAGATAGACATATACATATAGGTATGGACTGGCACAATTCCCTATATGAGATACTTTGGGTTTCTCCCTTCCTTCTTTCTTTCTTTCTTTCTTTCTTGCTTTCTTTCTTTCTTTCTTTCTTTCCTTCTCTCCTTCTTTCCCTCCTTCCCTCTGTTCACACAGGGATGGAATTCATGGTCATTATTGCAGTTAACAAGGTTAATGACTGGGTTAGACCCTTTATGCTGTTTATTTCCCCAGGAACCTGTATAGCAGGTCCCAGTGCTATGAGAGCTAGCCAGCAGAAAGGAAGCTCTCTGGTCAGTACCAACTTGATTTCTTCATGTCCTGTGGCCAGGATATGTTTGGTGTCCTCAGAAATAGCGTCTCACCATCAAGTTCTGGTGGGGAACCAAGAGCATTGGTACTAACCCATGCCTGTGCTTTAGCACACTTTCTGAAGTCTCTCTCGTAATTTTCACTAAACCTTCTTGGGTGCTTGATAGACATCCATGACCAAAGCAGATCCATTTGCCCTTGGTCACACAGAGTTATAGGCAGAAATGGCACAGCGGGGGTCTAATTGCTTCCCCAGCCCAGACCCTGCTGTGGAGGCCCTCTGCCTCTCCAAGGGCTGATGGGGAATGTATTGTGTATGTTTATCTTATTGATTCTTAAATAAAATACTGTTTGGCCAATGAGACAGCAAGTAGACGGGACTAAGAGTCAAAGAGGATTCTGGGAAATGTAGTGCTGATCCAGGCAGGAAGTGACATAGCAAGGAGACTCATATTTAAGTGAAGGAGAAACAGGAAGGGCCCCTCTTTTCCCCTCTGCTCCTGCTCCAGCGGCACAATGTGATCCACCGACCAGGAGGGATGCCAACAAGGTGTCCGATAAGATAAGTCTTATAAAATATATAGGTTTATGATAGTTAAGACTGAGCAAACAGATGAGAATCCTAGTCATTGGCCAAGCAGCATTGTACCTAATACAAGTTTCTGTGTATTCATTTGGGCCCTAACTCGGGCAGGCAGCTTGAGTAAAGCTCACACGTGGCGGTGGGGCTCAGTCAGCTTATGGTGGAAAGATTTATCGTAACAAGGGGCAGTCCATCTTGAGCTGTGGAGATCTTGGAGGTGTAAACAGAGCCGTGTATGGACTGCCCATCTTAACCACCTGTTTAAATCTGCTGAGAGGATGATTTCCATAGCTTCTGAATCCAGCCTTAGAAAGAATAGAAATAGGATTTCAAATAAGACTCCAAAGCAGACTTTGACTAACCCAAGGCAACTAGGAGAAGACACAGTGCACAAAGGTCAGGAGGGGACAACAGAACCACTTAGCATTTGTAATGTTTAGAAAAAGTATAGGCCCAATCATGTAGCAACTTAGTCACTCAAATTCTACTTATTGGATTATTGCTTGACTTTTTTTTTAGTTCAAAAGAAAATCAAAACAGTGTACTATGCTCTCCCATGCGTGACCTTGCAACACTCACACCCAAGTCTGGATGATGACAAAGCATCAATAATTATTCACAGTGACCTATCACCTCACCAGATCACCGTTAGAAAGCCCGTCAACTGAGAGCTGTTAGTGAGATGGGGAAATACTCCAGAGCTCTGGTCACCGGCAACACTGGCTCTAGGATAAAAGTTGGTCAACACACAGAGATTGCAGCCAGAAGAACACCTTGCCTGTGCCCCAGTGCTGCAGGTGACAGGCAGTGTAAAGGGTTGACCTGAATTCTTCCTGTTGGCTGGGATCCTGCTTGTTCTGCTTTCACTAGATGGATTCCCAGTTATCTGAGTAGATATGAGTTGACCCGGTAGATATGATGGGTCATTTTAAAAGCAAAAGTAGCCTCGTGTGGTGGCGCATGCCTTTAATCCTTGCACTCTAGAGCCAGAGGCAGGTGGATATCTGTGAATTCTAGGCCAGCCTGGTCTATCTATCAAGTCCCAGGAATGCCAGAGCTACACAGTGAGACCCTGTCTCAAAACAAAAAGGCAAAAAAGCAGTGTTAGAAAAACAACACTGTGAGATCAGAGGCAACAAAGGATTCTTAGAAGCACCTAGATTCTTGAGAGTGGCCCCTTGTTAAGTTGGTAAAGCTAACCCAAGTCCCCCAAACATGATGAGTCCCTGAGAACCTAACCAGTAGAAGCCTGAGGAACTCCTGTGGAAAGAACCAGAATGGCATAAATGCAATTTCAAAGTTAAACACCTTCTACCTTCATGCCCATGTCATCTTCATGCCCTGACACATAAAGCATCACAAACAGATTCTTACTTAACACTCACCCCATCTGGACATCCCTCCCCGCCTCCACAACCCCTCCCACATCAACGTCCTTCATCACTGCAACAATGACCTCGTACCAGGGCCATGACATTTCCTTCTGATTAGCAGAAGACTCAGCCAGAAATCACATTATTTTGTATCATTTAACATTCAGTGCTAAATGTTGGGGTTCAGCAGGTAATGAAAATTCTAAATTAGAGACATATCACCAGTACCCTGATGGCAGAATGTGAGAGCCACTACACAACAAGCGATACTAGGAGCATTCCCAGTAACACACACTGGATACCTTCAAAGGGCTTAGAGAATGATAACACACAGGTTTTCTAGGAGCTGAACAGCAGCTCCCCAGGTGTTCGAGTAGCCTCTGTGAGTCCCCTTTCAGGGAGGAAACACATTCAAAACTACTTTCCTGATGAGACCAAGATGCTATTTGTCTTTTTCATCAGGCTGACATTTGTACTAAGTGTGACAGCCACAACAACTGCTGCCACCTTAACCAAGCCAGGCAAGAGTGCCAAGCTATAACAAAGGTCATATCTGTCAACACAGTGTACCTCCAGGGATTTTTAAAAGTAGTTTTATTTTGTTACTTAAATGAATCCTTTTAAATGGTGAAGCAGCCATTCTTAACTTAAATAGGTTCCTTCTGGTCGTGTATATAGCTTATTAATAGCAGTATTTCATACAGCAAAGTGGAAAATACACATAAAAAACCTACATTCCAGGGCCAGTGAGATGGTTCAGTCGGTAAAGATGCCTGCCACTGAGCATGAGGATCTGAGTTCCATCCCCCAGAACCCCCGTGGCAAAAAGAAGGAACCAATCCTGAGAAGTCGTCTTCTGACCACCACACAGGTGCAATGGCACATGCGCTCCTCTACACACACACACACACACACACACACACACACACACACACACACATACACACATGCATACACAACAACTAAATACAATAAATGAAAACTGCGTACCAGACTGTGACTGATCGTTATCTCAAGTGAAATCGTGTTTGACTCCCCGGGTGAACTCACCACGTGTTTATAGAACAACTGACAAGTAAGTTATGGGTGTTCAGCCCTAGATCTTTGTTGGTCCCAAGAGTGAGCAAGGGAGCTTGCCAATGCCAGATAACAAGTGATAGTATTTGCTTTCAATGATAAAGCTGAGTTTTCAAGCCAGCCACAGTTGATATGCCTCTGGCACTTAAGAGATGGATCAGGAGTCCGAGGCCAGCTCGGTTTCTAAACAATATAACAATATGTGAGCCTGGTTACAGAAGCTGATGTTCCAAATCTAGCATCTGGTGCCATAAAAGGCTTCTTTAGTACTCTCAGTGTTTCGTGATGATATTTGGTAATAAGGAATATGACTTTCAATGCATAATGACCTGTTGATCGGAAAACTCTGCAAAACTCAGAAAACCAACATTGTCCAAAAGACCAATGCGTAGGTAGGTGGTTGTTACAGAACACTCCCAATGAAAAGATCAATTCGAGTTCAAGATGAAGGTGATTTGTTGAGCTTCCATGACAGGGTTAAAATAAAATGCTCATGATTACCTTAAAAGGCCCTATTAAAATACACCACCTGGTCTCTTTCCTCCGCTGGAGTTACCAAAGCTCTTGTTGTTTGGGTTTTCCTACGTTAGTGCTAGAGACCCAGGAATGGCAAACTAAGCCATCCTCCCACCTCTGAAAAAATTCCTTTTAATGGCAGGTTTATTTTGCAGATGAAAATACAAGTTACTAAATGGCATGTCAGTGTCTCAGGCAGACCACTCAAAAGGTCTTCCTTATGACCCTTCCCTGAAGGAAGAAGAAGTTCTCTCAGACCTGCTCATCATACTTTACTAAACTTGAACTTGACTGTCCTATCTCATCTGATTAGACCAAGGATTGATCCATCTATAGACTCTATGTAACTGGGGGCCATCTGGAGGCCATCAGCCAGCCAATCACATCTTACTTAGCTATGCCAGGAGTGGACCGATGACTTCAGCCAGCAGGCAGCAGAAGGGGAGCACCAGTCCTGGGCCAAGATTGGCTCTTTATGAACAGATGATCACCAAGGTCACACCAGCTCTGGCAAGGACTCATCCAACTCTGAAGCCCAAACACATCCGTGCCCTTACCACATTGAAACTGAAGCCCGGAACCCAGAGTCCGGAGGCTTGCATGTCAGAGTCAGTCCGAGTCGAAGCTACACTGAAATTTCGCTATCTTTACACTGCACCTTGTCCCTTTACCTTTATGGAGCCTTTTCTTTAGAATACCAGGGGCAGGGCAGAGAGGGAAGATGGGAAGGACCCTCGCCCCAACTGTTGGACGATTGTCCCACACATATGAGGGATGTCAGCTGCCATCAAAGAAACTGCCACGTTGTCTGCTGTCCTTATGCAGCTGGGGATGCAGCCTTGTCCCAGCAGGGTCTCCCATAAGAAAAAGGGATCTCAGCTGGTGTTGGAGGACACAAGGCAGAGATCTCAGCACTGGTTTCCTGGACAACTGAAAAAAAAAAAAAATGAAAAAAAAGGCAGGGAAGATTGGAAAATTCTGGCTTACTGTAATCTACTTGAACCATTTCAGTCTTCGATATGGAACAATGGAGATTATTGTCAGTCTTATGTAAGGTCCTCTTAATCTCCCAGGTAACCCATTGCCAGCTGGAATGCTACCTTAAAGCCCTTTCTTACTGAAAACATGCAGCCACCATTGTGCATAAACCAGTTTTTCAAGCTAAATCACCAGATTAACGAATTGCACTCCCCTCCACAGGCTCAGGAATCCCGTGGGACCCTCTTGTC